>NC_050446.1:87658391-87785891 GCF_903995425.1 Onychomys torridus | reverse complement strand
TGGAGGCAAGAGTGACACTCAGCAGCATCCCCAGCCAAAGTGAGATGCCCTAGGGAACCTGCCTCTCCCTTCTCCTCCCCTCCGTTTTCTATTCATCATCAAGCTCATATGAATAAGGACAGCCATGAGGATGTCAGGGGCGGTAGGCCTTCACGGGAAAGGGCAAGATCAAACAGAGATCAAGTTTCTTCCCAAACATCTATGAAGGGTCAGGCCAAGGGCTTTGCAAGGGTCAGAGAGATAGGACTAAGAATGGACACTAAGGGACAGTTCACATCTTGTATCCCCATTCCCCACTATGGACCTTTGCTGCCATCCTGAAAGTTGCCTGCCTCCTAACTCTACCACTGGAGAAGTATAGAGAAGACTCCATGTGATGGCTTATTATTCTGTTTTATTACAGTACAAACACAGCTGGTATCAGAGATAAAGATAAAACTGTCAGTTCCTTAAAAGAAAATTTAAAAAAAGAACCTAAGTTCACATAGAAGACTACTGTATAAAAGATCCATTTGGTTGAATTCATTCTCTCAACCACATCAACAACAGTGGGTGTGGGACAGAACCAGCATGCTCCTTTAAGAATAATTTACAAGGTTAAAAATATTAACTTGTAACCACTCTCCTTACTTGAATAAGTTTTATGTCCAAGGTAAATATAAATGACTCCCCCTGCCACAGTGAGCACATCTTTCCCACTTTGCTTCCATGTCCAGGCCGATCTCAAACTGAAGACTGGGGTTTTGGAGCACTCTTTCACAATAAACCTTTTTAAAATGTTTATTTTATGTTTGAGTGCAAAAATATTCCTGGTTGAAACTCTGCATTTCCTCAAGTCCTCCTTCTGGTACCTGGGGGCCCCATTTCCATATTAATACACTCTCTAAATTCTCCATAGAACACTTCCATTGGAGTCACACCAGTGTCCCGGCTAGTATTTATATTCCTGGACAAAGAGATGTCTCCATAGCGAAAACACAGGACTTGAGAGATGCCAAAGGAAAATTCCTGCCCAAGAGACATGTACTTTTTTTTTAACCTTCTAAAAAGCCAAAAATATGGCTTTCAGGCTTTTGGATTCTGTCATTAAAATTGTGAATTTAACTAAAATAGAACATTTACTGTGAGTTTTTAATCTATCTCAATAGAGTTGTGTCAAAACCAGAGATAGAGCTATGGCAGGCGTGCATATATGTGACAAGAATATGTCTTTATATATACATATGTGTGTACATGTACCTATATACATGAATATGTATATATGTAGTAAAATAAGCTTAGAAAAATATATGATATGTAATTGGATAGGCTCGATCAAAACAGAGGACACCTGCCTCTGACCAAAGACAATTTCCCTAAGTCTCGACTTTCTCATCTCTAAAATGATGCTAATATAGTTCCTGCTTATCATAGTTGTTATAAGAATGATTTAAAAAAAGGTATGCTTGTAATAAGCAGCCATTATTATTAAAGCTGTAACTACTGAATATCAGAAGAAGGCAGATATGGAGCAGGAGAGATAGCTCAGTAGAAAACAGCTTGCCTTATAACTATGAGGACTCAAGTTTGAATCTCAGAACTTTTTTTTTAAAAGCAGGTATGGTGGTGCACACTTATAATCTTAGCACAGGAGGCGGAGGGTAGGAAGGCCCCTGGGGCTTGTTGGTAAACCAGCTTAGTCTACTTGGTGAATTTCAGGTCAAGGAGAGATCCTATCTCAAAGACAAAACCAAAAACTACACCAAAAAGATGAGCTATACTCAAGAGCTGACACCCAACATGGCTGGCCTCCACACACACCTGCATGCAAACTCCTCCAACCACAAACAGATGAGTATACAGGGGTAGACAATGACATGGCAAGACACAGAGATGCCAAATGATCACCAGCTAAATCAGAGGAATGTGTGGATTTACTGCCTGCAAATACTGTCCTGAGAAGGAATGTCCCATGATGGCTGCAGTAGCCCATGGGGGATCTCCATACCAACCAACGAGTCAGCCATCAAATGAAACTGTTCTAAGAAGTCACCTTTACAATTATCCCATTACCTTCTAGCTGTCGCTTCAGTTTTCTCAAATCTTTTACGAGGTCTTCAAACTTGACTTGGGAGGCCAGAAAGAAATCTTGAGGTTCAGGTAGTGGGAAAACACTCTTGTCTGTTCCAGCTTCCTAAAAGATAGGGAAAAGAAAAGCACAGGGCTGGAGTGATGGCTCAGCAGTTAAGAGCACTGGCTGCTCTTCCAGAGAACCCAGGTTCAATTCCCAGCACCCACACACGGCAGCTCAAACTGTTTGTAACTCCACTTCCATAGGATCTCACACCTTCACACAGACATATGTGCAGGCAAAACACCAACGCACATAAAAATAATTTTAAAAAATTAGAAAAAATAAACAAACATACCAAATTAACTAGTAGAGCCATTCTATTTCCTGCTTGTTGCTTCTGTTGACATTCCGCAGCATCAGTCAGAAAAAAATAAGCTGACTCATGTGGTTAAATAGGAATCATGGCACTGCTCTCTTAAACCAGGACTCTGTACTTTGAAACCTTTGAGTATCTTTTTGGTCTTCCTGTCATTGAGACTGGCCACAGTGCTGGCATGGGCTGCGTTTCTATCTTGCCTTATGAGTGGAAGAGGAAACTGTCAGGTAGATTCTCATCTATTTCTCTCTATTCCCATGGAAAGAGAGAGAGGGGAAACACATGAAAGTTCTTACATTGAAAGTACTTGTTTGAGTTACACATGCAAGCAATCAGCTAACCCACCTTAGGGTGTGCCAGTGGGTGTGGATTGGACAAGAAGGCACTGAGTGGGGCATGCTAACTCCCCTCCTTTACTTTCCCTTTCTGCAGCTTAAACTCTGGTGTGTGTGTGTGTGTGTGTGTGTGTGTGTGTGTGTGTGTGTGTACAATCCGGTTTTTTAATGTGTATATGTGTGTGTGTACAATCCGGTTTTTTAATGTGTATATAAAGCTCCTGTAAATGCTTTTGGTTTATCTTAGGAGGTATTCAGTGCAGACATGGTTGAGTATGGTTTTGACAAGGTCCACAGCTCTATCTGATGGACGATCTGAGCTGTGAATTATCTTAAAGGATAGACACTTCAGGCATACCGAAACATAAGCGGAGCCTTAAATATCCTCCACAGCTAGGCTGCTTTCTCCTGAGTTGTTTAATGTAAGCTGCTATCTTGCGTATCTTAGTCTTCGGTTGTTTTTCTCTGTGCACAGGTTCCTTTGCCAGCTTTCCTCACACTCCATCTTTCCGAGTGCCATTAGGACTAATTCCAAATGCTGAAAGTGCTTTACAAGGCACTTTATGATCTGGCCTGTGTCTACAGCACCAGCCTTAGACCTATCTTCCCCCAACATCAAGTGTTATGCCCAAGCTTTCATGAAACAAGAGAACAAGCCAGTTTTCATACCTCTAGACCCTTGTTGACAAAGCTGTTCTTTTCCATTTCCTTAGATTCTCCTTATAGTTCCTTGTTCATACTTGTTTTTTAAGTCTTAACATAAACATTACTTCCTCAAAGATTTCCAGGACCTCTCCAAACTTGCATGTATCTCAGTGTTATTCAAGAGTGTCTAAGCCTATTGCCATGGCATTTATTGCTATTAATTTGAGTATTTTTTTAACCATTAGATTGTATGTCTGATATACTAGACTATAAACACATCAATGGTAGGGAGTCTCTCTTGTTCTTGAAATAGTATATCGTATCTGACATATCAGTAAATGGTTTTAGTTAGGCACCACTGCAGACAGTTCATGAAATATTGCTTTGTGAAGTATGCAAATTTATTATATCTATTTTAATAATATGTAGTTTTAATAACTTCATACATGTATAAGGTATGTTTTGGTCAAATCTACTCCCCATTACTACACTCTTCAAATTCTTCCCTTTTCCCCTACAACTACTTTTCTCTTCCAACTTTTCATGCTCTCTCTTAAGAGTATTGAGTCTACTTAGTACTCTCTGCATGCAAATGAATATAGAATCATCTACTAGAGCATGGGTAGGTTCTCAGTGGCTTCATCCCTGAAGAAAAATGACTCTCTTGGAGCAGTCATCAATTTCCAGAGTCTTGTGGGTAAAGGGTTTGACTTTTGGAACCCCTCCACCATCCACATTGGGATTTTGGCTGTTTTCATCTTACCCAGGTCTTGTGCATGCAATGTGATAGAGAAGTCCTGCTTAGAGCTGACCACTCCACAGTACCAGACATGGAGTTTATGACTCTATTTTCCTATAGTTTTAGGAATTGCCTGGATCCTTCCCCTTCCTCTAAGTCAGTCGTTCTCTACCGTTGGGTCTCAAGCCCTTTGGGGTCAAATGACCCTTTTATAGGGGTTGCCTAAGACCATTGAAAAACACAGATATTTATATTACAAGTCATCATAACAGTAGCAAAATTATAGTTATGAAGTAGCAGCAAAAATAATTTTATGGTTAGGGGACACCACAACTTGAGGAAGTGTATTAAAGGGTCTCAGCATTAGGAAGGTTGAGAACCACTGATCTAAATCTTTCAGATTCTTTGGAGGCTTGGGGAAGGTGGCTCTCATCATTTTATCAGTACTTAAACCACCCATATTTCCCCATCTCCCTATACTTATTTTTCTACTTTAAAAACAACTGGAATGTTGTGAATATCAAATCTGAATGCAAAGTGAAAAGCCATCTAAAGCATGCCCTACAAAGCACCATGGGGACCCACACTGGAGGAACTCCAGTATAATACTTTATAAGCTTTGTGTCCAATTCTATCATGGCTTCAATTTTTTTTATGAGGTAGGAAAAAAGAAAATGCTGGTAATGAATCAGTCTGGTAGGATCCAGTCAAAGTACTGGGAGTTGACAAGGCATTTTCTCTGAATAACTTTCTTCAACCTCCACAAACCTAGACTTGGACCCAATGCCAGGCAGAAGAAGCAAGAAGCTGAAAGGACTCACCTATCCTCAGGTCCCTGCTCATCGTCACTGGCCACAAAAATCATCACTTTTGCCCAAGGGCAAAGAACTTCATAAATCACACAACTCCCCTTTGTGCAATGTGTTCTTCAGTGAACACTGATAGGGCACTACACAAATGTGGATAGGGCTCATACCCTGTGTGCAACTATTCTGATCATATTTTCCTCCACAAAGTCAATTCCATGGCATCCTGCTCTCACTAACCACCATATTCCATGGACTAATCTCAGCCTTTCTACAGAACAATTGACTGGCTAGAAACATCTGCCCTTGGGGAATCTACAGTTACAAATGTCACCTGCCAAGATTCCTCAGGGTAGTTCTGGCCTGTGGGTACTTGTTGTCAGAACTTGGAGTATGTTCAGATGTGCCTTCTGCTGCTAAATTTCCCGAAGCTCAGTGCATCTTCCTCACTCCAGAAAAACAAAACTATTTTCTCACATCTAGTTCTTTACATTGGCCAATTTATTCCACTTTTGATTATATTTATATTATATAATGTAGTTAATGCTTATTAGACCAGGGACATCTCCCTGGTAGACACTAAAAAGTTAACAGCGAATTCTGGCTCTCAAAGAAAAATGTCAAGATCATTGATAACTTATATACTATTCACAGAAGAAGCAAAAGAGATTGTTGGAGACCTGAACAGAATATTCACCCAGGCTTCCAAGGTGAGAGCTTCAAAGATTTCCTTTAAGGATCAGGATGTGAGCAAATACTTATGTAAGGGGGGAGCATGAAACATTGGATTGAATGATTGTTTTAATATAGTTTTCATTTTTACAGATGCACATTAATTATGCTTAGTAATTGAAAATTTAAAAAGTATCGTAACTCTAACATCCCCAAATAATGAAATGTATTACTATATATCGTTCCAGGTTTTTTCTGAGTTAGTGTTACATTTACATCTACCTATTTTAAATATGTGTGTGTATGCATTTATAATTTCAAAACACATGCATATAATTTTTCTTGTTTTAAACATGTGCATATAATTTTTCTTGTTTTTTTTTTTGAGACAAGGTTTCTCTGTGTAGTCCTGGCTGTTCTGGAACTCTGTATACAAACTGGCCTTGAATTAAGAGGCCCATCTGTCTCTGCCTCCCTGCTGGGATTGAAGGCATATGCCACCAAACCACCCTATTTTATGCATATATATACATAATTTAAAAGCAGACAGATTATTTTCCAGGGCCACTACATTGTGTCCTAAACACTTTCTGTTGGGGCATATTATTTTAAAGTTTGTTGCATTTTTTCCTACTGCTTTTGTTAACAATTCAAAGATGTGTTTGATTAAATAAAATTAACCTGTAAACAGGAGGCTGAGTCAGCAACTAGCTGACAGGAAGCAGTAAAAAGGAACCACATATAGCAAGGGTTTTTTAAGTGGGGCTGAGACAAGGACACTGGGACTTTTCGAAGACACCAGCAAAGGGAGAAGGTTAGCTACTTGCTATTCAGCAGATTAGAATTCCACCTCAAACCTTGAATTGTGAATTCCTTAGATTTAGATAAAGTTTCCCCTAGTAACTTTGAAATAGTTGGTTCCTGAGGGAACATTATCCCCTCAGGCTGCTGCCCTTGTGGCTGAAGCCATTGCTAAAGGGCAGCTACTGTAGATAATAAAAAACAGTTAACAACAATTGGTGCCCAACATGGGGCTCAAACCATGACCCTGAGATTGAGAGTCTCAAGCTCTACTGACTTTCCACAGCAGTCTATTATTTCATTTGACAATTCTAACATGATTCATTTGTTAAGCATTGGATACCTACAAAAAAAAAAAAAATCAAGTTTTTTGCTACTTTAATTATCATAAGCAGAATAGTAATGCAAGTCCTCAGTTATAAATTCCTAGAAATCTTATGCATATTTCTAGAGTTTTTGATATAGGAAGGCTGAAATCTTTTTAGCTCACTAAGCATATATGTACCAATTAAGCAAAGGTGTCCCTGGAGGATTGCTGGACCATGTTTTAGTTTTAATTCCTTGAGGACTGCCCAAAATTTGATTTACACAACACCTCAGAAACCATTTTACATTCTCAGAAACTATGGTCAAGGGTTCTAAGTAGCCCCTAACATGGTAATATCATTTTCTTTCTACAGTGATTGTCCTAAATGGGTATGTTGGGATATCTTGTTGTGGCTGTGACTATTGATTAGTGATGCTGAACATTTCTTGGTATACCTGTTGATCAGTACTGTGGTCTTTCTTTATATAAAATTATGTAATTTCTTTATAAGGGTCTGCAATTCCCTGAATAAATCCACAATACATGTTAATAACGTCATGGGGAGTTTTCTCCCTAAGACCTCCAAATATGTTATTTCTTGAGAGGAATAATAGAAATGTAAAAGGATTGAGAGATGGTCCCATGATTAAGAGCATTTGCTGTTCTTGCAGAGGACCTGTGTAGTTGGTGACCTTCTCTCCAGCCCCTGCCAAGCCCTGTTAGTCCAACAACCCATTTATAAAATAAACATAAAGACATTTATATTATTTAAACTGCTTGGCCATTAGCTCAGGCCTACCATTGTCTAGCTCTTACTCTTATAATTAGCCTATTTCTATTAATCTATACTTTGCCACGTGGCTCGTGGCTTAACAGTACCTTACATCTTGTCATGGCAGCAGCTGGCAGTCTCTCTACCCAGCCTTCCACCTCCCAGAATTCTCTTCTCTCTTGTCCCACCTATACTTCCTGCCTGGCCACTGGCCAAACAGCATTTTATTTATACAGAGCGATATCCACAGCAGACCTGGATTCATTTGTCAGCACACATTCAGCAGCTCACAAGAGCCTGTAACTCTAGATCCAGAGGACCCAATGCTGATGCCGTTTTCTGGCTTCCACCTGTCATATATGTGGTATATGTATATACAGGCAGGCAAACCTCATGTAAAATAAAAATAAATCTTTTTTTTTTTAATTTGAGACATAGATAGTTCTAATCTGGATGAACATCAGAGTCTTAGGTCTTGATTCACTTGAAGTAGAGATCTATTTCTATTTTGAATATAAAAGTTGTATTGGAAACACACATAAAAGACTATGAGGGGGCTTAGAGCAGCAGTTCTCAACCTGTGGGTCTTGACCCCTTGGGAGGGAGTTCTCTCTACTTTGAGATTTTTGTCTTTTTGTATCAATTTCAACAACCAACGAACAGTCCTCCTTTCTCCTCAAAGTGAGGACTCTCAGTTCTTAGTTCCAAAAGAAGGAATAAAGGAGAAAATTGTGCTCAGGAGTATATACAAAGAAGTGCTCAATTCCAATTGAAATGTATTCTAAGCAGATAGCATGTTCTTGCTCTGTTTTCTTCTCAAATTTAATGCCTCTAACTTGTTCCCTGAGGTACTATTTGTAGACTTTTGGTAATTAAGGTAGATGTGGTACACAAGGCTTTAATTCCAGTACTTAGGAGGCAGAAGCAGGCAGAGTGAGTTCAAGTCCAGCCTGGTCCACATAGTGAGTTTCAGGCCAGTCCAGGATACTTGCTAAGACCTTTTCCCCCAAAACAAACTAACAAATAAAAATAACTAGGCTGGGGAGCTAGCTCAACAGTTAAAGGAGCTAACTGTTCTTACATTGTTCTTACTGTTTCCCAACATCAGTGTGGCAGCTCACAGTTACTGCAATTCCAGTTTAGGGGATTTGAAACCTCTTCTGGCCTCTGCAGGCTCCTGCATACATGTGGCACATATAAACTCACACAGGCAAACACACATACACATAAAATATGAATAAGTAACTAAATGTCTTTAAAAAGAAGAAAATTATAGTGTTTTGATTTCCTCAATGTTGAGCAGTAGCTCAGAATTCAGTTTCAACTCTAATCAACTCCTGAATGAATCTAGAGTTCAGAAAACCCCATCATCTGGTCATGAGGCAATGAGGGATCTATCTGAAGCTGGCAGACTCAGTGGCCTCCTGTCTTTTTGACACTTCCTTTTCTAAAACCCAGGTGTACCTTTTTATCTTCACTGGGGAGCTCTGTTTCAGACACAAAGTTGGACTGGAGGAAAGCCATCCCTCCATGTAGACCAAATCTAGTTCCTGAATGCTAAGGATTCATTAGAGTTGAAACCTGCCGGAACACTGATTTCCCCAGTGCTGTTTTCTTATTTCCTACCTGATCATAGTACCGCAGATAATACTTCACGACATAGTCCACCAGGTTCATCCCATTGTCCTAGGTTTAAAAGAGAAGGCCAAATGACAGCAGTTCACAGGAGACCCTGAATGCTTCCCAGGTGAGAACTGAAAACCCAACTCACACTGCTTACCATTTGTGAGACTGAGTCCTATTTCTGTTACATAATGACCAGATTTTCCTTCCTCCTCCTAGTTTCATTCATTTTTTTAATGCCAGCTATAAAGAGAAATGACACCACACCACTTTTTCCCCCCCAGGAGGAAAACTCAAACAAAATAGGTAATTCAGGAGACCATCGAGATTCCGGCTAAGACAAATATACAAACAAACAAAAATCATCACCCCATATTTCCTGGCATGCTGCCAAGACAGGAGGGGGTGGGAAACGCGAAAGGGAGCTGTGGACTAGAAGAGAAAACCATCTCTCCCTTCCGACTTCTCAGAAAATGTGTGCTCTTAATGGCGTGAAAAACAATCAGGGCCAGCTTAAAAGGAAAGCCGTGCCACTTTATGACCCTGGAAGGCCAGGGGGAGCGGGCCCTCCCACAAGGCAGCCTTTGTGTCCTGTTCACAGGGGTCTAGTTCTAATTTGCCTGTGTATTTCCCTTCTCTGCTCCCCCCTGCCCCCATGGGACGCCCAGATATGGGCTGGTTGTTTCTAAAAAGGTGGCTCCACAGGGGTGTGGAGCCAAATGATAATCAGGCTCAGGGAGTTGACAGGAGACTCCAGCCCCAATTGTTGTGGGCAAAAGAATAATTCAAATACTAGGCTCAACAGTGTCTGCCACTCAAGAATGAGTAAATTACAAGTGGTCAGTACTAAATTCAAACAGACTTTAGCCTCTGCCTTATGACTAATACAAAATGCTGTTTCAGCTTGTACTGCAGTAGTACTTCAATGTCTAACCATATATGTTAGAGCCTAAACATATAATGTATTTTATCACTCAAAATGAGGTCTAATATTAAAGAGATAAAAGGCCACGTTCAAGGAAAAACAAAGCACAGAAGGGGAAAACAGAAATGTATGCTTTCAGCTAAATGATCACTATTAGAGGAAAGATAAGATAAATGGATCCGTCTGTAATACTTTGTTTTAAATTAGAGATTCGTAAGAAAAATAACACTAACACGTAGACACTTTAGTATGAAAAGTAAATAAATACCCGACTTTTGACGTCTTTGAGTTTGGGTAGGATTTCTAAACCATATCCATCTGCTTGCCCTCGAGTCCTATTTCCTCCATTCATATAATTTCCAAAAGCCAGAATGAGAGCTAAGATGTCCTTTACACTCTTCATGTGCAGCAAGCCCTGCGATGGCAAATACAAGTCATTATGGTCTGAACTCCAAACACAGTCATGTCTGCTCAACAGCAAAGGCTTCTTAAAGTAACCAAATCCTGTTACCTGGCTTGTAACCAGTCATATTAACAGTTGGCAAATATAAGATACATTTCATTAAGCGGTATCTTGTGGGTAGGGGAGCACAAACAGCCACAATTTCCTACTTCTGCAACAAAGTTCTAATAACGAGGGCTGGACCTTTGTGTTTATTTTTCATTTTGAGGCAGTTTTGATCTTGGTACTTTAAAGTACTTATAGGTTAATAACAGAGAATGTAGTTATTTTTTGATAATTCTAAGTCATAAAAGGTCAGGTGTCTTTTTAGGACCTCTTTTGGAACCACAGGCCTATATACAAAGAATATAGTCAAACTTAGAGTAGACATAACAGCAAGAGTAGGCATAGTCCTACGAGATTAATTTTGATAAGGCACTTTGAGGTCAGAGGTTATATTAAGTTTTTTTCAAAATGTACCTTCCCTGGGAGTTTGCTTCACATTTATTAACTTTCACAATGTTAAACTGCCAAGCATTTTCTTTAGCTTCCTATCTCTTTCAGTTCCCTCTCTCTCTCTCTCTCTCTCTCTCTCTCTCTCTCTCTCTCTCTCTCTTTGGTTTTTTGAGACAAGGTTTCTCTGTGTAGCTTTGCACTTTTCCTGGAACTCACTTGGTAGCCCAGGCTGGCCTTGAACTCACCGAGATCCACCTGGCTCTGCCTCCCGAGTGCTGGGATTAAAGGCGTGTGCTACTACCGTCCGGCACGTTTTTCTCTCTTAATCTTTGCTTCAAGTGCAAACTTTCAAACAGAAAGTCTTCCTTATACGATTAGTTGTCTTTATCATCTTTTTTTTTTTTTTTTATTACATTTCCTTGTGGTATGGAGTGGGTGGCTGTGGGGGCATGCAAGTGTCTGGAGGTCACAGGACAACCTACAGGAACTGGTTCTTTCTTTCCACCATGCAGACCCTGAAGATCAAGCTCAGATCATCAGACTTAGTGGCAGGCGCCTTACCCACTGAGCTATCTTGCCAATCCAGCTTTATCTTCTTTTATTTTAGGATAAAAAGAAAAATAAAGTTCAGACCTAGGTAGACTTCTGCCCTGGTCTCTCAGAGGTTATTAATACATATATTATATGTTGGTAATGGTTATTCTTTCTTCATTGAAAATTATATGTCACAGGGGAAAAAATCATGCCTTCTGGCAAGTGATGAAGTATTAGAGAATTTGTGGAACACACTTATATCATGATCTTAAGAACATGGATGAAAGTGAAAGGGCTGGGGATTAGACGTGAGCTTTGTTCAGAATGTGGTGTGTGTTGTCAGTCACTCACAATCACAGTTAGTTACTTCAAGTCTCCAGGATGTTTTCATTTTATGATGTAGACAGATTTCAGATGATCACCTTCATGGGCTTCAAGTAAAATCTCTTCGTGATTTGAAGAGTTGAACAGGGATCAACCTATTTTGTTTTTAGTTTTTGGTGGCCAGTATGTACACAGTGAGGTATTGACATTTTATTTATTTATCTTTTTAGAATCTGTAAAAAAAAGATTATTTTTCCCTCTCTTCCCTCTCTGCTTCAGTTCACATCTCGCCGTTTCTTTCCTTCCCTAACCTCCATGCACTTGGACAGGACAAACACCACACTTCCCTTCAACAGTCAATGTAAAGTACAGACGACTTACATTCTATAAATCACTAATGTTGGGTCTTCCTCACCTCTCATTTCCTCATTTCCTCCCAATAAGGGCAAAGCAGGCTTTAAATTAAATGGCAGACATACCTTAGAGGCTCGTGTGACAATCTCTACTTTCCTGTGTAAGGAAGTAACACCCTCGGAAAACACAGCCCTGAAGATTATACATTGGGCACGCTCAGCAAAATTGGGAATCTGGGCTAACTCATGCAGAAATCTGTAAAAATAAAAATAAATCATTTTGCTTTATGCGTAGTCATAGGGGAAACTTAAGAAAGAGGACTGGTACAGATCGACCAAGGGGAACATTCCTTACATCATGATTTCAGTTTATAAAGGGAGTCAGCTGGGCTGACTTAAAGAACTTCATCTGCTCCATTGTTGACAATAGGGCCTCTGTCTAGTAAGCTCATATGATGGTGAATAATGTAGATGAGAAGAAAGTTTATGCAAGTATTCTGAAAATGTTACCTCTCTCGTGTGATCCAAACAAGAGGCTAAACCCAGATGGAAAGCCCTGGTCTTTACTGTATGAGATGACACAATCAATTCTTGTGTCATGTAGAATTTTCTAAAAGTATATCAACGTAGGCAGAGCAGACTGAAGACTTTGGAAAAATGCCTACAGTCAAATGATAAGACCTTGCTGAAGTGAGATTGTTATTATTTTTGTTCAATTATGTAACAGTCTATGATCTCCTTTTCCATATATTTGTTAACCCTTTGTCTCAATTTACCCACATGGGTGCAGCTGATAGATAGCTCAGTACTTAGAAGAAAGCAGAAGCTCATAAAGTAGATAGTCTAAAATCTTTAAAAAGTATGCCAGACAGCTCTTGAGAGTCAAAATTGGTTAATGCTCCACACACAGTAGCTCACTGTCTGGGTGACTGGGCACCAAATGAAGCTGGAAGAGCAGCCTGCTTTTGAGGCCAACCACCAACTACCAGTGGAAAGGATATAAAGTAATATGAGTTGAAATGGTTGGCTATGAACTCAGAAAGGGAGAGAATCCACTAACAGCCCTTAATTTCATTTTGGAGTTGAAATGATTATTAGCAGCTATTTCTGAAAGTCTTGGTCAATTCACAATACCATCACTTTGAAATTATGAAGTCTCCCACCAAATATAGTTTTGTAGATGAACTCAGCTGTTACTCTCTCTGTGTCTAATGAAAGAGGAGCAGCAGGAAATGGAGCAGATGGAGCTGGAGTAGCAGATAGGGCAAGGGGAAGAGAAAGGGGAGGAAAAGAGGAGGGGTCAACTTTCTTCTTCTATTGGCAGTCTTGCTATGTAGCCCAGACAGCCTCTAACTCACTATTCTCCTGCCTCAGTATCCTCATTTATTGAAATTATAAGGATGTACCACCATCCCTGCTTCTACGCTCCTTTCTGTCCTTAAGGGTTTTTTTTTGTTGTTTTTTGTTTTTGATTTTTTGCTCTGTATTCTGTTCTTTCCACAGGATTTTGGGGGGAGGTGATTTAGTGTTCTTGTTTGTTTTTGTTGTATACTTGTTTTTGAGACAAGGTTTTACTTACAGCTTACTTACAGTTTAGGATATCTCAAAATTTCAATCCCCCTGTCTCAGCTTCCCAAGTACTGGGATAATAGTTGTGTAACACTCCAACCTCCTAAGATTTTGGATTTAATACATTTTTTATAATCAGCCATTTTTCTTAAGTCTTCTGACCAGGTCCTAGTTGTTGTCATTTCCCCCTGCCCAGCCTTTTCAAATACTGTGGAAATGAAGCTTGGGGGACTCAAACTAGAAAACACTCCCTTCTCTTCGGGTTCTGAGCCTACAGCCACAGTTATTAGCACGCTGCATACTATTGCATTGAAGAGAACATGGCAGCGTTGCATAGGGACAGGAAGAGAGTAACTGCCTTTCTTTTCTAATTTGTTCCCTCATGAGTACAGTGCAGAATTGACCAGAGTCATTCATCACGAGTGACATCAGAGTTGTCGCCAGTTTGCACAACGAGCAGGAAACATCTCTGGGGACTGGCAGCATTTGGTTCTGTGATGAGTTCTGGGAAGGTTGACTCCTTAAGATGCTGCGAGCCAGTCCAGAAAGAGCCCTGCATTTTTCACCTCCCCACAGCAACTGTGTCATCTCTTCAGACCCTGTGAAGGACCTTGGTCTCTCAACTAAGTAAATGGCCACTAGAGATGAAGACAGTAACGAGGGTGCAATAGATAGCCTATGAGTGAACAAACAGAGCAGTGCTTTGGTTCACCCACCAGGACATGGATGGGAAACAGGTAATTCAGGAGGAAAAAGAACTAATGGTCTCTTAGAGGAGCCATAGGACCCAATTGTGGAAACAAGACTAGAGGCTCTTCAACAAAGAAAAGAGTGAAACTGCAAAGCTATCTGATTAAAAACTTACAGAGGATGAGGGCTTGCTCTGGAAAGGTTCTCAAAGCATCTTAAGGCCCCAGGTCTCAAGGAGTTGGGAGGGGACGGCAGATGAAGGGGCTTTACTTTTGCATAGAACCTATCACTGCTAATGAGTCCTAGTGCATTAGCCGTGGTCACTCAGTTCTTCAGCTGTGTGTAAAGCCTTTACAGTACCTCAGGCCTGGGAACAGGATTTGGCTTACGTATGGTTCCTTTTTGACACTGAAAAAGACACTCATAATTACTGAAGTGTGGAAAAATTGTGATCAGTGATGCGAGGCTTGAGGAGGCAATGTTAGCTGTGGTCACTGAGCCTCCCCATGATGCTGTGAATGGCATGGCTGACAACCAGAGAAGTGAGCTGAGACAGGTTAGATGGTGTCTGTAAGGAAGCTGGGGGAAAGTAAATGGAGTTTTGCATTCTGAAATGTACGTTTTCTGAACAAATGGAGGGTTTCAGGCAGAGACATAATACTTTTAATTTTTTATTTCATACAATCACCATAGCAGTGGCATGGTGACCTGGAAACAGCAGCATATTTCAGGCTTGGGGAAGTGGAAGGGACCTTGCAAGGGGAAGAAGGTAAGAGGTCCTGTGATGGTGGAGAAAGGCAAATAGGTAAGAGGGCTGTGGAGCAGAAAGACCCTGGGGGACTGGTCCCTCGTGATGCTGGAAGAGGCCAAGATGACTTCTGGGGTTTGGCCTTGGAAACATTTGGTAAAATTTAAAGATATAAAACACAAGAGAAGTAAAATCAGAAAAGAAAATATATGAATTTATGGAACTTTTAACACAAATATAAGCAGGCAAAGGCTCAAGGAAAGGCACTATTGCTCTTTCCTCATCTGTCTGGAAGGTGCCAGAAGGAAAGGTCATCCATATCAAAGGCTCCTTGAACCAAGCGTTTGATGAACTCTGCCCCCTGCTCCCTTGTGCTGTATGTCTACTCGTAAGTGCTGGGATAATAAGCCATTACAGACCCCCAAGCACAGTATCTTGAATAGTAGGGCCTTCATATTTACAGATATTCATGGACTAATTTCCATTTGGGCTACTCAACAGTTTAATTCTAGATTTTATAACAGAAAAGACAGACACTCGAGCGAGGGAGCAATGTGGTTTATTTCCCTGGGAAGGACTATAGCTCAGCCTGCACTCACAACAGAAGGGCTGGGGCTCACTCACAGTCACAGTGGCAACTCAGCTGACAGGTGGGATGATGCTGTGTGGTCCGGCATTTGAAAAGAAACTAATGTGATCTCTCTCTCATCATTCCCCAAAACCCTTGGTGATATGATCTAAGGTATGTGCTCAACAGTGGTCTCATCCACGGTATTATTCCACAATGTAGCCTATACTCAAGGAAGCAAAACACTACAGCTAGTTGTGGACCTCTGTGAAAGGTCCTAATGTGATGTGCACAATGTCCTCACTGCAGACCACAGGAGGCCTAATCAGTCAATAGGTCTTACCAGGAGTGCCACACCCTCTCTCCTCTCTCACTGACAATCTCAAAGCAGGAAATAAAGGGAGCGGAGGGACATCCCTGGAGTGAGTGGCTCTCAGACAGCCAGGTCCCAAGCAGATGACACCTCTGTAGAAATGGTTTTCTAAATCTGGCACTGGGGTGTAGGAGAGTTGATGAGGTGAGTGATGAGACCAGCCTCTCCATGCTGTGATTTACAGGACTGGGCAGCATACGGCTCTTAAGAAACTGAAATGCTAAACTCAATGATTCATATTTCCCAGTATGTAAAACATGCTTATAGTCCACTCATTGGGAATAAGTAGCAAATAAAATCGCCAGAGAACCAGTCTCTGGCATAGATCAGACAAAAGCTGCCTTCAGGGACGTGGAGAGCAAAGGTGAGGTGTGCTTGAGTCTGGGGACCTCAACCTCTCGATGCCAGTCCCTGAGCCTCGTCTGCCACCTGAGTAGCCCCACATGACAGGTATCGTTGCCTCCAGTAACAGTGGTGAGTGTTCAGGGAATCAGCACAATGGCCCTCCGAACTTCGAAAATGCTTATCTAGCTAGATCCTGGGTGGTGGTAGGGGGGATAACAAGTAGTGCGCTAATTAGTTGCCACCATTATTCTATGCCCTGGCAATTAGTGCTGAGAAATGATGCTGGGAGGTTGTACTACAAAAGGCAGAGGAATGCCTCTCTTGGCAGACACACACTGTCCATTTCACATCAGTGGTTCATTGTACCCCATCCCCTCAACTTACGGCAGGTTTTACTGAGTGTGGACAAATTAGAGCTAATGGACCAAACCCAACCAGCCATTTCTACTTGTGTGACTTGTGACCTTAAGAATGGTTTTATATTTTAAATGATTGTAAAAAGTATAGGAGTATTTTTGAGATGGAAAATAATGCAAAATTCAAATCTTGGCAATTTTAAATAAAATTGAGGTCCAGATGTGTCCTTTTGCTTACATATTATCCATGGTTGCTTTTGAACTTTGATAGTACAATGGCTGACTTGAGGAGCCATGAGAGATCCTTTAACCCACAAAGTATAAAATACTATCTAGTCTTTTACAGGAAAAGTTTGCCAACCCCAGGCTTACAATTGTACCACATAATTGGGCATACTAACCCTGCCTAATTGTTTGATATGCCTTATCATCTCCAAATACTACCAGTGGCCGTACCAGTGTCTACATATCTCACCACTAGTCACTTCTCCAGTGATCCTTAGTGATTTAACAGGAGTTAATTCACAGTAGGTAAACCTGACTTCTGGGTAAGCAGCATCAGCAGTGGTGGAGGTGGTAGGGCTGATGGCTGATGTTAATGAGACAAAAGGACAGTAGAATCCCATCTGAATTGATCTATACATATTCTTAGGCTTTATGGACCAGGTTTAAGGGACAGGAGTCTGGGCTATAGTTCCATTTGAGAGGATCCCATCTAAGGTTCATAAGTTATCAGCAAGGTTTGACAGTATTTTGGGTAAACCTCGGATCTCTAAAAAACTACTTTGCCAGTCATTTAGAGATGCTTTCTTCTGGGTCTATGAGAACTGAGGCATCCAAACATACAGCATAGAGTATAAGACAGAACCTTGGGTGCCTGTAGGGGTAACCGGTTACACTCAATCTAATTTCTGCTTTCTCTTTGCTTTTTGTAGCTACCTCTCCTTGGCTGCAGAAGGCTAGCTTGAACGGAACGTGAAGCACTCCAAGTAGCAATCGGCACATGAGCCCCAAACTGTAGTGGATAGCCAACCCAGCATTGGCCTGGAAGTTCCAACCCCCATTGAGGCTTCAGTAATGATCACGCCCACAAGGCGGGGCAGAGGAGGGAGCCGAAGACTGAAGATCAGGAGGAGGTAGCTCTCTTGGTTTGGGGCTCTGGACGCTGGAGGTAGACTGAGCAGAGTTCTCCAGAGAACACCGCCGGACTGCGCTATACCTTTGCCAGACCCTGCAACCTATCCCTTCATTAGTAAGTTACCCCACAAAATAAACCTCCCTTTTAACTACGTGGAGTGGCCTTAATAATTTCACCAATACCAAACCAGCAGTGTGTTTGCAGTCTTAGTCCCTAAAGAGCTTACTGGGGACTCCTGGGAACTCATCTGTGACCTGAAGACCTCAAGGGTCAAACCAACAAGAAGCCACTCAGGTGTCCAGCAGAGGTCTGAGTTCTCAATGTGGGGGATTGGTACTACAAACCAAAGCTGACAGTTCTAGAGAATTAATGGAAACAAGAGCAAGCCACACAGATGGGGGATAAGAAAGACCTAACCTAATCAGCACAAGTGGAGAAGTTTGTGGGAAACCGGCCACCTTCAGGCTACATTTACTGAGCATGACATCTAAGAAAACCAGTCTGAATTTGGTTGGTGACTCCGCTATCATCTTTTTAACACATCAGCAAAACTTGAGGCAGCGCAGTAACGCCTTTTTCCTTCCTCAGTTACCCTTTTGGCTAAAATGTTTAGTCTAGGAGGAATTAAGTTGCTAGAACAAGAAAGGGGAGTGGTGTGGGGTGAAAGCAGGGGGAGAGACACACTGCATCCAACAGCACACATCTCAGCAGCCTTCCCAGCAGCCGAGTCATCCTGCTGGATGCAATAGGGCACAGAATGACGCTGTTGTAACTCAGCTCTCTGCACCATTTAGACTTGACATTCATAGCTGGGAGGCAGACAGATGGAGTTTATAGCTCTCCTTTCAGACTAACCAAAGGTATTTCAAGGATCCTTACTGTTCAGGTTTGTCCAGCAGCTTCAAGTCTTCTTCTTTGCATGTCTCGTAGTACTTTCTTATTTTAGTCAGTTCATCCTCTTGGGCTCGCTGCATCAAGAGTAGAGAAGAAATAAACCACACACACACACACACACACACACACACACACACACACACACACACACACATACATACACACACACATACATACACACACATACATACACACACACACACATACATACACACACACATACATACACACACACACATACATACACACACACATACATACACACACATACATACACACACACACACATACATACACACACACATACATACACACACATACATACACACACATACATACACACACACATACATACACACACATACATACACACACATACATACACACACACACACACACACACACACACACACACACACACACAGTCAAGTGAATCAGTCTCAGACCATAGGAATCCATTTGTGATCCCACACCCTGCAGCACTGGTATCCCTTAGGCCTCACCCCAAGCATAAGAAACTCTACAGTTGGGCCCAGAAAACCCTTTCCAGTCATTCTGATACAAGTTCAAGTTTGGCAGTCACTAGCTAAAGCAAACGGTCATGACAAGTGCACGCATCCAGACACACAGCTTAACAGAGTTGAGAGCTTGAGTCTTCTGTGGGGCAAGCTGCCCTTACTTTCTTCCTCCACGGGCTTTCCACACTATTATTTGTAGTTGCTATTTTCTTTTTTCCTGAATTTCATAGGTGTGTGTTATTTACACCACTTATTTAGGCATTTAGTGACACACTTTATAATTTGCCCAACATTTCCTGTTGTGTACAGACTTACTTCCTCTACTGGCCATATGCATACTCTTGAAAACATGACAGTGACAGAAAGCATCAGGAAGGCACCTTGCTTGATAGAGTTCTTTGCCATCAATTACTGTATCCTCATTTTTCAGGGGATAAGTCCCCAAGGCTTGCACTAATCTACTGATAATGAGTTTTGGATTCGGGATCCTCACACTATCCTCCAGGCACTCAATAAATGTACCACTAACTCCCAATGGGTTTATTTGTGAGAACTATACTGATAGAAACAAGTAAAAAGCTCCTACCCAGCACTAAATAATTTTTTAAATACATGAAGAATGTGAAAATATGTAGGGAATTGGTGAGCTCCCTGGGCTATATTAGACTATGGAAATTTAAGGTCCCAGCCTTAAAGCCAATAATCCTGTGAGCAGAGTGACTATAACATGTCACAAGGCCCCATGCAGTTATCTGAGAATTGCCATGGTTTAGGGACTCCAGTTCCATCTATGTTTCTACATCCTGAAAGTCAATGAGCAGAATAGGTGACACTCATGGGACTTCTGATTCTCCAGAATCATGTCCTCACAAGAGCCTATGAATTCTGCTCACTATTTCCACTTACAAAGACTTTGTGCATTACAGTGATGTTTCTTAAACATGATTCATGATGTTCCTAAACTGTGTGACTCGGCTTTTGGAATGGGCTCTGGGCTCCATGAGAAGAACTTATAAGGTACTTAATCAATTCTTGTTCAATAGAAAAAAGTCAGGTAGGGTCCCACTCTAATCTGGATTTTAAAGCTAGAACACACAAATGCCATCTAATGCTGCCTCCTGCATGAAATGTCAGCAGCTCATCTGTTATGAGAATAATCATCCAAGCAGCTATAGGGATTCCTATTCCTCTGAGGAAGATACTGAGTGTGGCAGCATCAAGTAGGAGGCTCACTTTCATTCACTCTGTCAGCTAGCACTGGGGTCAGGCTCTAGGGTGCACCTGTGGTCTCTGCTTTGATGGTGTCAGTGAGATCTACTAGGGCAGACACTGCAGTGGGAGTTAAGAACACACCCCCTCATGTGTAAATTTGCATCTCTGAGTCTGCATCTCTTCCACATTGCATTCAGATCCTAACTACCAAAAACAGCTTGGTGATGTTTAGGGTAGAAATAAATATGAAAACTCCAGCTCTGTATGCCTTTGACACTCACATTTTCATATAAGGCTGCCAGGGTCTCCAGGTCAACCACAGAGTCATCCACGTTAAATATGGCTGTGAAAAAGAAATAAGAAAAAAAGGGATAAAGGCTTTGACTTAGTCCCCAAACCAATGTTCACTCCAGGCCCTGCTTCCCCACAATATAGGCCTGCACCTCTTACACAGGTTCTGCCTGCCAGTTTGTTTCTGTTCCCCTTCCTCTCATACCACGGGGGTTCATTTGAAAGCAAACTCAAAATTGTCCCTATGGCTGGCCTGAGCATTGGCCCTGCCTTATTTAATTCTTCAGGCTTTGAGTCCTTTCTGTAGTTTAATTTAGGCTCCACAGGAGAAGTGTTTGTGCTTTTAAACTAAATCAGTTTTGAGGTTTGAAGCACAATTTTAAATCTTTCTTCCCGGCTGGTAATTGAAGAGATTTAGCACTTAATGCAGAAGAATTGACTCTTGCCCATTACCAGGAAGGGAAAGAGAAGAAAAAAGAACGATGTTGGCAAATTAAATGAATTCAGGCATGTGATTTCAGGCACCTTTCTGTGGCCACCGCGAACATCTTGTTTGGATTAAAAAGACAAGAAAGAATAATCATTGTATCAATAGCAAATTAAGATCACAGAAACCTCCCAGGAACTAGTATCAAGATAAGTTTTTATTTCCATGTTTTTATTAGAATTCTACCTTTGGTTCTGTATCTTAAATGAGCCATTTTGCTGTTAGCTAGTATGCTTATGATTTCATCTGTGGAGGTTCCTTCCCAAATATGTTGAGATACACATGCAACAGATTTTTAAAGCTTTAGTGGAATTGGCTATCAAAGTGTTTGAAATTGGCAGGGCCCACATCTTTAAATAATTATTTAAAACTAATAAGGTTTTTCCCCTCAGCCCTACCTCCCTTCCCTGACTTTACATTGTGAAATTAACCAGCGTGCTAGTAAATTTTCTCTGTGGCAGGCTAATTAATTTTATTAAACCAACCAGTGATGCTCAGAATGCCTTGAAATTCTGCTCTCCAAGCTATTCTGCTCCTCCTATTGCACCATGTTTTCCTGGAGAATGTAGAGATCAAGGTGAAGGGCAGGTTGCTTCTGAATTTTTTTCCCCTCCTATCATTTAGAGTCATATGAGCACATTCAAACATTTCAATAAAAATTATTTAGTGGAGGTAAGAGCACATCCTGTCGTAGAATACCAAGGAGAATACTTAAATTCCTTCGAGGGCCACTTTCTCTAACTTAGACACTCATCCACAAGTTATTTCTAGACTTATAGATGGGAGGGAGATTGGACGATATGGAATTGTCCTTCCAGGAAAGCCAGTGTGAACCCTGACACACACACACACACACACACACACACACACACACACACACACACACACAATGTAGTTTGAGAAAAGAATGAGAGAACTTAAGTGTTTCAGGATCAGGACTGGTGCATTGTTTGTGGAGATAATACTGACTCACTAATTGGTCAGATGGACAATACATTTCCAAATGGCTGATGCTTTTAAACACAGGCAAATGAAAAAGGCCCAGAACAATGTCTCTTTTATGTGAACTCCAATATTCTGTTGTTTAAAATTAGCTGATATGAATGAATAAGAAAAGGCACAAACACAAAGATAGTTTTTAAAGGAATGATTGCTTAAAAAATCATGCACCCTGAGTACTGTATCTGAGCTTGGAACCCAAATCAAACAATCTCTGTCACCGAGAGAGAGAGAGAGAGAGAGAGAGAGAGAGAGAGAGAGAGAGAGAGAGAGAGAGAGATATCTGGGATTTTTCCACACTGAGTAAATGCTTGATTTAAAAGAGTTAGTCATCCTCGACCCCAGATACATGGTTCAGTGGTTTGTATTACTGGGTACCAGGCAGCAAAAAGAACATATGAAGAAAGGATGGGACCAGAAACAGGCTGGGCTCTAGGGACACTTATTCACCCATTTATCCTCCTAGGCACCAAATAATTATTTGTTGAGTGTGCACGAAAATCAGTTTTCCAGAAATTGTCTTCAAAGGCCATGGGCATTGAAGACAAAAGTGTTGCTGACACTTAAAGTTTTGGATCTCATGAAATTTCTATCTTAGACTGAGGAAGAGAAAATAAATAAATGCATGATTGCAGGGGGCAGTAAACTTAAGAGGAAGTAAACTGAGCTGGGGGTAAAGATTAGCTGTAGCCTAGCATGCATGGATTCCTCCTGGGTTTGATCCTTAGCACCCAAAAGAACAGGGAAAAGAAATAACAGACAAATGTGTATAACAAGAGGTAACATGATCAAGAAAGGCTTCTTACGGGAGGTGACATTTCAGTTAAGACCTAAAAAGGTCAATGTTGTGACTATCTTGGCAGAAGAACATTCAGGGGCGCGGGGGGGGGGGGTAACTGCCAAAGTGAGACTCTTTTGGAGGTGGACTGGGGAGAGGTGACTTCCATGAACAGAGCTAACCTTATCCACTGTATGAGCTAATGCGGTAGGATGTGGGACCTGGGGATAGCTGTAAAACAGACACAACACCCTTTACCACTTACTGAAGATATGGAGTGAGGCAATACGTGTGGTTGCCATACCACAGAAAGGATAGGCCCATGACTGAACCTAAGAAAGGCCTATGATGATTATGACTTCAATTATGTATTGCCATGTGTTTAAAAGCTTGCTCTAAGAAGTGGAGAAGACTTGGAACTACCAGGAATTCATGCTCTAAGTACAACTTCTGGAATTCTTTGCTGTTTCAGGTAGTCTTTGCTATGAAACCCTCTTGGTCCTTCCTGCCAGAATCCAACTGAGGCATAACTCAGAAAGCTTTATTAACATGGTAAGTATAGGTTTAGATATCTCAAAGTTATGAAGAATACTGTGTAAAATACCTTATAGGCAACTTCATATATCCAGACCTATTGATATAGCCTAATGCTTCTCTCTAAGTTCAATCCTTCCCACAGGCCATCCTTCATTATATAACCAAAGTTAGTTAATTAGCTAGCTGTTTAAGTAATGAGTGAATGAGTAACAAAGTAATGAGTTAATTAGCTACTTAGTTAGTTCATTAGTTAGCTCCTAGTCTCATTTCTGACCTCCACCTCCTCCATGCTTCTCAGATGCAACTCCCCATCTGTCATCATACCTTAGATTCTTCCCTTTCCACATCTCATCTACTGAGGCTCAGGACTCAGACAGTCCCTGGCCTGGAAGGACAACTCTTGAATTTCGGCTAGAGAATCCTCAGTCAGCCACAGTACTTCATATTTTAAATGGAATAAAAACAGTGTAATGTTAGAACGTGCAACTTGCTAACTGTGCAATAGTTTCTCTCCTGCACTAGACTGGAAGATTCCTGAAGTCAGGGATTGTTCCTTCGGCACCTTGACCACTCTTCCTGGGTTGAAATTGGTACAAAACAGTGGTGTGTGTGTGTGTGTGTGTGTGTGTGTGTGTGTGTGTGTGTGTGTCAGAGACAGAGACAGACAGATGGAAGGAGAGAGGGAGACAGACAGACAGAGAGAGGAAGGGAAGGAGAGAGAGACAGATAGACAGACAGACAGAGACAGAGACAGAGACAGAGACAGAGAGATTGATTGATTGATTGATTCTACGGGGCTCCCAAAGTCTGAATTTTGGTGGATATGAGGAAAGTTTCTTGATAAGGAGAGCTTTGGATCTTGAAAACACACAGGGACACTGAGGTGAGGAAGGGCAGGAGTTAAACAAATCAGAATATTATATTACACATTCTGTATTTGAATTCAGCTTGCTTTGTTCCTTCTTAATCTCCCCTTTCCAAAAATCTAGGTGTTTTCAATTGGGTTAAGTAATCAAGATGTTTAGTTACTGTCTCACTATAGCTAAGCTGCAGTCCTAAATACTGAAAGACAAAGATAATTTAATAAGTGATTTTCCTATCATTAAAGTATGACTACGACAGGTGCTATCCCATCATTCCACCTTCAAAAAATTTTTTTAGGAAGAAATGTCACCTTAGAATAAATTTTTCAAGTTAAGGTTAACTGGTATAATGTTCCAGGTAGACTCCTAAACTCCACTTGCTAATCATTATTAATTAAGCCAAACTCTTGTCATGCAAAGACAATTTCTAAACTTACAATATGTCCCATGGAACGTAAAATGGAAGGACGTGAGACAGCGAAAGAAGGAGATGCTGACAGGTTCACAGAATCTTTTAGAAATTGCAAGTTTTTTTGGCTTGAAAAGAATTAACAAGACTGAGGAGATGGGTCGGCCTGTAGTTGAGGATGAGACCTTGTAGAATTTGGAGCCCTGTGAAAGGACCTGCTACACACTTGATGAGCATCAGGGAGTTGCTAGGCACTTTTGTGCTGAGGAATTTGGACAGTTTAGCACCTAATTCAATGGCTAAGGTGTGAAAACCCTTAGGGTACAGGTGGCTTCCTGGAGCACTCTCTGGAACTGTCCTTGACTCTGGAGAACTGGGAAGTGAAAGCACACTGAGGCTTTAAGGAACCCAGAGTCAAGGGAGAACCCCCATGCCATCCCCACAGAAGCAGATAGAACAGAGCCCACGGGGGTGGGGGATGGATCAGAGGAAAGAGAATGCTAAAGGAAAAGGATATCAAGAGATCACTTTGGTCCTATGATGTGTTTCTAGTAAAGCCTCATGTCAACCAGATATGGATCCTACAATTAAAATAAAATTCAAAGACAGAGGAAGCGGTTCCAAGAGACTATCTAGTTTCTCCTGGGATCTTCAGGAGATTAAATTATTTCTATTTTTTCCTTTGTATAGCACACCCATCAAAAGGGAAGGCTTGGCCACAGGTCTCTGGGGAGGGCTGGCATACATGGACATAATTCAGCTTCCTATTCGCCAAATGTAGTCTAGGTGCTAGGGGTGGTGGCAGGATCCATATGTCAGATACGTCTTAAAATACTGAAATCAACAAAGGACCCAATCACTCATGCAAACATTCATATTCAACTTAGAAGCCATTACATGAACTTATTTAATTAGTTAAATGATAACCACAGTCTTTGATTAAAATATGTGTGAAGTTCCCTAGGATCAGACTGCTTCTGCCATTTTATAATAGAAAATATGCATTCTTGATAAGTCAACAGTAAAGGGCTTGCCTAGTGCATGCAAGACCATAGGGTCAATCAGCAGAACCACAAAACAACAATAACAAACAAATGAATATAAACAAACAAACGCATATTTTTCTCTCTCTCTGTCATTTGCCTGTCCCCACAAATAGGTGTTCAACTTTCTTAGAAACCGAATAAAAAATGACTGCCCACCTAACTCTCTAGCAAGTCACAAAGCTTTGGTACAGTAATTCTGAGTAATCCCTGCTTTGGTCCCATCTGCAAAGGGCTCATTATTCCAACACTCCTGCAGACGGTGTCAGAAAGGTGAAGTGTCAAATCCACAAAGGGGAGACCCCAGCAGCTCTTTGCTACTGCAATATCAATCATTGCTGGTGGTTTTTACTTTTATCTCCCTCCCTCCTCTGTTATCCCTGCCTCACACTGTCAGTTCAGTTAGAATATTTCACCTACACCTCACAATATGTCAAAAGGAAGGAGACACACGCTGTGAAAAGCTGGTAATTTTATTGGGTTCCTTTACCTTTAAAAATCTGTTACTTGGTCAAGTCTGGTTTCTGGACTTCTTTTTTTGCAGGGAAATTGAGGCAAACATTTTTATGTGGTCCTCTGGTGCCTGCTCTGTGCTCCAAGGATTATATACACAAGGATCATTAGAGTAGTGTTTCACCCATTAAGATATAATAACCGTCAGCAGGGACAAAAAGCAGACCAGTATCACAAATTCAAACTAACAGGCATACATAAAAAACTATGTGCCTGCTTGAGGCACATGCGCAGGTCAGGGTCTTACTCAACAGGCAAATCCCCTCCCTGGCTCTTCTGTCAGGGAAGCAGGAAGAACCTACAAGAGTTCTCTCAGCCCTCTAGCCACTTTTCCATCCTGAACATAACTCTGTCTCTGAGTGTATCTGTCTAAATGAGTAGTGTGCTTGGTGTTTGAAAGATGTGTAACTAGAAAGCCAAGTAAAGCAGGGACGGTGACTTGTCACAAGAATATTTGTTCTTTGTTTTTCTTTTGGTGATGCTGGAGTTTGCCATGCTTAGAGGTACTCTACTATTGAGACACATTCCCAGCTTGGGAGATGTTCATTTTGACTGAAGAATCACCTCCACGCAAGAGCTGTGGGAGAGAGATAACACACGGGCTTTCTTATAGGTTAGCCAAGGAAAGTGTGGTTATCCAAAGGAAGGAGATTCCACAGACAGATAGGTGTGTAGAGTAATTCTTCTGCAGCCCATTTTATTCCTTTGTATAATCATTTGTACTACTTAAGTAGCTGACAGGATTGCCTCGCACAGGGTGACCTGTAACAAGCACAAATGACTTAGATCTTTTATCAGCCAGTAAAAGAAAGACTGACAAAATTAGCTGACTCTGTTGGTGAACATTGTTTTGTTGGCAATGCTCACTGGTAAGCAGCCAACATAAAACTTAGTTGTTTTGCTCAAATTACTCTATTCCTTTTCTAGGGATCAATAAAAGTTACTGGTGAGTAAAGGAGAAAAGAATGAGAAAGTAATACAGAAGAATATAGATTTTAAAAACTCTGTATACTTCTCCCAAAAAACTGCAAAAAAAAAGAAAGAAAGAAAGAAAAAAAGAAAGAAAGAAAGAAAGAAAAGAAAAGAAAAAAGAAAAAAATTATTCTCCCAGGCTCAACCAAAGAAAAGGGAAGCACAATGGGGTTCAAGGGAGGGTAATGGCAGAATCTGAGTGCTGAAGAGAAGGCGAGAACTTCTCACAGCTTCAGCTACCAACTATGGAGGCCACCACTCTAAGGGAGCTGGGAGTCCATCTGGTGAGAGGAAGGGATAGGGGCAGGCAGAGAGGAATGTGGAGTCAGAGGTGGAGGAACCATTCTGCTGAGGTAAGACCTCCTGTCCCCACTGAAGGGCCCCTGGACAAGGACAAGTCTCTTTTCTTCACAGTAGCAGAATTCCTCTGGACCCTTTCCTCCCCCTGCCTCGTCCCCACGCCCACCCTCACCCCCAAGTCACTGTGTTTCTCCTCCCCTGGGCATCCAGCATGCCTGTTCAGACACAGATCCATACAAACCCTTGCTGGATGCTAGCGTCCAAAAGATATGCTCCAGGGCACCCACTAAAAAGCAGCATAAAGAAGACTCTGACCATTTCATTAGAGGGTAGGGGCTGTGGGCGGACTTCTCTGAGGATTAGCAGTGAGTGATTACTGCAGGCTTTCTCTGGGCCAGCATTGCTCAAAGTGTTTCACATGCAACTTCTCGAAGAAGGGGGTGCTGTTGCCTGGGTTTTATGAATAATAAAAGTGAGGTATGAAATCACTCAGCTTGATTTCTCAAGCTCAACTCTGCAGTCATCAACCCTCCAATGAAGAAGAGAAATTTACCAGACCAAGACTGTACATCTTCTGTTCTTTATAGGTATAGCCTTACCATTGGAAAAGACATTTAAACAACAAACAGAGTAATCTAAAAACAGACTAAATTCCTCTAAGATAACGAACCATCAACTGGCAGACAAAAGTCTACAGAAAAAACTTCATTTTTCTGAATGGCATTACATGCCTTTTATACAAATAAAGGTGTCTGAGGGGAATCTCATGTGGTTATAAAAAATCCACATTCACTAATATTTTACTATCTCCAGTGTTAACTCTAACAATTCAGTTTATCTAATGCAATGACCCAACTTCAATCTTTTCATAATTGAAGTTATTCTAAAGAATAACCTGGTGTTCCAATTGAGTTACCTTACATAGAATTTCTGGGAGGGAGGAACTGAGAGTTTGAAAATGCTTTCTCTTAAACAAAAGCTATAGAAATAACTGGAATTTTTATATTTCATGCTAAAAGTCACCAAAAGAGAAGCAAAACCACACTGGGAAACGAGGAAACGCAAAATGACCTCCAGATACATAAAGAATAGGTAGTAGCGAGGGAAAGCAATTTCTAGTCTTCACTGCACTTCTGAATGCCTGGTGGAGCATAACAGTAGCTGATGAAGACCTTAATTTAGGCCCTGATGGGATGAGAAGCAAGTGTGACGGACAAAGTAAATATGGGCTGTCTGGAGAAAAGTGGAAATGGTCACACAAAAGGAACATTTAGCTCATCCATCCTAAAACCTCAAAATCATTCAATCTTCTAACACAACAATCCCAACTTTCCCTAAGTCCAGGCATGTACCATGCCCCAAGATACCATCATGTAACTACAGTTAAGATTGTCCGTGGTTCAAACCTCAAAGAAAGGCAGAGTGTCGGATTCACAAGACTTCCCTGCCAGCGTCGCCTCTATTCTCGGGAGGGCGGTGGAATGAGAAGCAGTTTGTGTTAAGCTACCTCTGTCCCTCCATTCGTTCTGCTCTTTTAAGCCAAATTACATTCCAGGCAGATTGGACAGTCTCGGCAGAGTGCCTGGAGGAAAAGTATAAAGAGGTCCCAGCCTCCACTTTCGGACGCCATCCTGCTATTGAAGGAATGTCTACTGGCTTAGAAAGAGGCGAGGGGAGCCCCACTGCCGAGGTGTTTCAGACTCAGTGGGAGCAAAGAAAAGGTAGGAAAGGAAAGGGAAGTATTAGAAAGACCGCTTCCTTCTCCTAATTTTCTAAATTGGCCTCAATCGGTGCTTAATGAATTGACACTCGCCTCGTCACTGGGTTGCTATGCCAGCAGATTATGGTCACAAGTCACTCATGGTGGGTAAGCTCCTTCACTATGTGACAGCTTCACTTTCTTTGCTTTCAATATGTTGTGATTTAGGCTGAGGAGGACAATTTAAGTGAAGTTCTTTTCACTCTAATGTCTATTTCTAATTAAACTTCACAATATACACCAGGTGCCTTTGAGATTTCTGCAGAGAAACCCTACCCTGAAGGGAAATGGTAAGAGAATGGCAGAGGCTTTGTCTTTATTGTCCACGGAACAAGAGTGAAAAGCACAATCATCTCGTATTTGCCAAGGAGCTGTGTCCCATAAACCTTATTGAAATTTCCACCTTTTCATCACAATTGTATCCAAACGTGAATCCAAAGCTATCAAAATTAGCAAGACATTTAGAATCTTGTGAATCTCCTTTAATTTGGATCTTCTGTTTCAGAATGTGGATGTTAGCTCTGCTGTGCATTTGTGTAGCATACATATTAGAATGTACACCTTGCTCTAAAACACCAGACTGGTGAGGGTTATCTGTAAGGGTACTATTGAGTTCTTAGGCTAAGGTGAGATTTTTCTCAGGAAAGTCTTAAATGACCTATGGTGTATTCCCAATGCTGAATCAGATTCATTTGGACAACTTCCCTAAGTACTGACGTGGATTTCTGGAACTTATAAGAGCAAAGCAACAGGTCCAGTGGGTGGGTACTCTGGGATCTGTGTTCCAGGCTCGGAGCCTTCCTTAACTGGCCTTCCTTTCTCACACTGACACTCTGACACTGAGAGGCTACAACACAATGCAGCTGAACCCAGTTGACCAGACCAGTAGGAACTCAATGAAAAATGTTTTATTTTGATGTTAGATTAAATATTATAAATATAAGTTCTGAGTGTGCGGGAAATTCCAAATGAATGCCAGGAGGTTTCTGGCACCTACTCTATTGCAAGGCATATGGAGGTTTATATCAAGAAGAGTCAACAGCAATTTTCCATCTCCCCTGGGACAAGAATAAGAGGAAATTACTAACATGGAATGAAAACATTAATTTGCAATCATGTAGGCAGTCACTGTGTCCACACATGCCAAATGCTTCTAAATGTAAGTCATCCTATCTCATGATTGAAAGCTAGGGGTAAGTAAATCAGTGATTCAGTATATCTTGAGTGAAACACAGGCTTTCTGGGACCGCTGATTGTCTTTGAAAACCATTTTCTCTATAATCACTCCTTTGGTGAATCTGTTCTAGACCTCAGGAAGTATGCTACTTTGAGCAGAGAAAACCCCAGACTTACCTTTTGAAGGGTGTTGTGTCTGTAGCCTAGCCTTACTCCTTTCCCACCAGGGCAGAGTTTTCAGTGTTCCCCAGACACTAGCTTGAACAGCTCTAGTGAAGGGATGCTAAAATCATCTAAAACAGAATTTATTCTTTCCTTAAAGCTGCTTTTGCTGCTACACCTCTGGTTTACCTTTTGTTTTTGTTTTTGTTTTTCATTTGCAAAGGTGCAGCCCAGAATTTGGTTTCCATTACTCCCATAGATGTTACTACTAACTACAACTACTCTCTTTAAAAATCCCATGTTTCTTTTAAAATAATGTATGTCAGCCTTGGTTCTGACCTTCAGCATTTATCATGTAAGCCCACATAATCTCTCATAGATTTATCCACCTGTATTAGTCACTCTTCTGGTAATTATGATCAAATACCCAAAGAGACAAAGTAGGAAGGATTTCTTTGGTTCACAGTTTCAGACGGTTCATCCATGGATGTTGGCCACACAGACTTGGGCAGAAGATTATCATAGCACACGTGTGACAGAGCTGTATTTCAGCTCCTGATGGACAGGAAGCAGAAAGAAGGGGAATATGGGGAGGAGCCAGAACAAGAAAAAGCCCTCAAGGACATGACAAGTCAGAGCCCTCATGAGCTGAGCTGATAGTCTCTGCAGATGCCATCATAGACTTGTCCAGAAGTGTGCTTCATAACACAGGTGTTTCTTAATCCAATCAGGATGGCAATCACAACTGACTGTCAAATCATCTTCAGTTCTATTTTCATTTATTTATTCAACAAGCCCTTAATGATCCCTATGTGGATACCAGACACAGGAAGGAGGTTTCTGGGGTTCACATCTGTGGGCACTCCCTTTCTTGGAGCTTCTATCCTGATAGTGTATGCAAATGTAGGAAAAGAAGACATGCAAACCAAACAAAATATTGGGCTCTGTGTAAAACTAAAATAGTAAATGGTGAGATAGCAGGAGGGTAAATCTGAGAAGGCCTCTGTCAGGTGATGGTTAATCCCAAATCCACAGAAAGATAGGGAGCTGGCTCCACAGACTGGAAGGTAGGAAAGCATTTCTGAAAGAGGGAATGTACTGTCCATATGACATGTGCAGCACACTCAAGGATAAAAAGGAAGTTCCTTAAGGGATCGAGGAAGACCATGGTGGATAGTTAGAAGTTCAGAGAGAGTGGAAGCAAGCAGGGTAAAGGGGGAAATAAAGACTTCGGCAGCAGTATGCAGGACATCAAAGCTTCAAGATACTGTGGTCCTCCGGCTCAGATCACAGTACTATGGCCCTCAAATGTCTTCTGTTTCTGATGTAAAACGTGCAGATCCCTTCTGATGATATAGGTGGCCTTTCCTGGTGTATGTGCTGCTCATGATTTGAGTCTTAGATTCTGAAACAAGCTGCATTTGATTGCTGCCCATACACTGCATTTGATTGGAGCCTCCTTTTCACTTGTCTTGTCCCATGTTTGTCCCTCACTTGGAAAGGCCCCTTTCCCTAATGGGATCATCTCAAGTCTTACAGGACACCATGGCTGTGATTTCACAGCCAATTCTTTTGGAACCTCTAACTGATGACACATCCAGTGAGCTCCTGAGAATGCTTAGAGTCTGGTCCTAGTGCAGAACCTGACAGGGCTAGCAATCAGTATATGCCAAAGGCAAGGCAGGAGGGTGGTTCGCTTTGGTCAGGGCACTAGAACAGAATCTATTCTATTTAGTATAATAATAGTTAATCTTTTTTTCAAAATTGAAATTAAATTCAGCAAATATGAAAATAAGACTTTAAATTGTGATTTGAGTTCATTAGTTCATTTAGTTGTAAGCAGTGTTAACAACCAGAGAACTTCATTGAAACCTGATATAAATGTACAAGGAATTGTCTTTGTTATATGCTGCCTTGCTATTTAGAGTGCCATAACTTCACATTATGACAATTTATTTATAGATAGTGGACCTAGTTAATATCAGACTACCTAATGGCATACTTGATACAGAAATGGTAGCAGGTGGGAGTGAAGCTCAGTGGTAGAGCAAATCCCCAGGAAGTGCAAGGTTGTGTGTTTGATCCTCAGCACTGCAGATAGATAAGTAGGTAGATAGGTAGGCAGATAGATAGATAGATAGATAGATAGATAGATAGATAGACAGATTGAAAAGTCACTGTCATTTAGAAAACAGGAACCCTGAATTGCTTCAGGATGCTGACAGGTCCCTCTACTGGCAAGCTGAAGAGTACATTTTTTTTCCAGGAATCAGGTGTTTACTTTTCAGGATTGGTCTATGCTTGTTTCTTTGCACTCATACCATCATCTACCTGTCTCTTACTCAAAATATGTTATTGTGTTTGCTAGGAATGTGCTGAAGTATAGATCATATCTTACATGGGAAACAGCATAAATATACATCATATCAAGTGGAGACATATGAAGGAAAAAATGGGCAAGCATGGTCACTGTTTTACGTACAATAAACTTTATTCAGTTCCTTTTGCGTATGTCCTGTTGAGTATGACAGATTGCCACATGGATAAGGGTCATTTTGAGTCATGTGATACTGCAGTAAACCAACTCAGAATCATAAATGTTTTCATGGCATTACAACCTCATTGGATTGAATATTCTTTGTGAGGAAAAACAAGATAGTAGCTTGCCTGGACCTTTCCAATGCTGTAGTTGAGAACATGATTATGTGAAATAAATGTGAACTTTTCTGTACTGGATTTCAGGTTATATACACTATTTCTTGGGACTTTGAAAAGAATAAATTAGCATCTTTTGTTTTTGCAGCCTGACAAATATCCTATATCTAGAAGGTAGAAAGATATGCTCTTAACTGGCCATATCAGCCTTGAGGGTTTGCCTAGCTATAAGCTGGACTCCTCCAATCAGATCTTGCTCAGTCTCCTCACATGAACATTAATGTTTCAGGCTGGCACCAGCATGAGGTATTTTTTCAACAGGACAACAGCACAGGGCCAAGTATATTCCATTCACAATCATACTTGGATACAGAATGAAAGCTCATTCAGACACCAGTGTCAGTCAATGACTCTCAAGGAATAATTTAATAACATAGCCTCTGGTGATTTTGCTATATTCATCTGGTATGTATTATTATATGATGAACTGGCATGGAGATTAGTGTTTTACAACTAAGGAGCCAACCGTGTAGAGTATAACTGTCTCAGTTAGAGTTTCTATTGCCGTGAAGAGACACTGTTGACCTCAGCAACTCTTATAAGGAAAACACTTAATTTAGGGGGCTCACTTACAGGTCAGATGTTCAGTCCATTATCATCATAGTGGGGAGCATGGCAGCATGCAGCCGACATGGTAACAACATAGTAGCTGAGAATTCTACATCTTGCAGGCAACAGGAAGTTGACTGAGAACCTGGGCAGTATCCTGAGCATAGGAAACCTCAAAGCCCACCCCTACAATGACACACTTCCTCCAACAAGGCCATACCAACTCCAACAAAGCCACATCTCCCAATGAGATCCTGAGATTGAGATTATGGGGGCCAATTACATCCAAACTACCACACTAACCAAAGTGTCTGTGGCAGAGAAAAATCTATAATCATACATACAAGACACAGAAGTCTGTGATGCTATGATTAGGATTTTTAATGCTAAGACAAAAGATCATGTTTACTCCACATACACACGTTCTTGCCTAGAGTGGGAGGGTCCAGACAAACTAAAATCTTGTTCACTTCACAATGACTATCCAGTCCGATGGGACTGTAATGCCATGGAAAAGTGTATGGCCCTGCATTGGTAACTACTATCTCACATGAGTCAAATGCCCCTTATCTATATGGCAATCTGTCATACTCAGTGACACATACGCAAAAGGAACTGAACAAAGTTTCAGGGGTTGTTGAAAGCTGGAAAATCCATATTGTGAGATAAAATCAAATCTCCCTGGGATCTACCAAGCATGTGAGAAGCACAAGTTAAGAGCAAAACTCTTGTACCACAGTTGTTGAATCTTCTCATTCCAATGATTATACCCTACATGTAGTTTCTCTTCAAAGGACTATCAAATTCTGATTGAAAGTTTCCTTCTAAAAGGTCCTAAAGCCAATGAAACCTTCTAATTTCAATAGTAGGCCTTTCAAATAATAGAGTGTGTTTGAAACTGTTCCAAACTGCCATCAACTATGACAGTTTTCAAGTTTAATATGCACACTTATATGTTTGGTTCTATTATTAAGCCAAAATAATTTTTAAAAAATCAGCCTATTTACATACTCTGTGACTATCATTTACTTAAAACGTTTTATTATCTTTAATAAACTCATTTTTTTGTATTGCAACAAAATTGTAATCTCCTACCAAATCCATTTTGAAAGGAAAAGTAATGTGAGGAAGGATCTTGAGTGACTTCAGAAGCCTTCTCCTGAGCAGCGGCAGAGTAAAATGACTTTGTGCAAGAGGGGCAAACCTTAAGTGAAGGGCTCTTTTCAAGTGTTTGTGCCACTCAACCCATGCTCAACTGCACTGAAAGCCCCTCATGTTATCAGTGACATGTCTAAGTAAAGGCTAACATTTAATTGATGGTTAAAAAGGGGCAATATTGTTTTAATGTAAGACACAAGAGACATGATGACTTTTGGTCTACTTTTATTAAGGAAAATGTATACAAATAAAACTTATTCTTTTTAAAATTATAATAAAAAGGGGTTAGAGAGATGGCTCAGTGGTTAAGAGAAATTGTTGCTTTTGCAGAGAATTTGGGCTCAGTTCCCAGCACCCACATGGTGATTAACAACAGCTATAACTCCAGTCCCATAAGACACTGTGCCCTTTTGGTTTTCATGGGCACTGTATGCATATGGTGCATAAATATACATACAGATATAACATCTATACATACAAATTAAAAATAAATAAACCTTTTAAAACTTATATTGAGAAGCATTTTATTTAGGAAGTCATCTTTCCAGAGTTCAGGTTCTGAAGATTATTTTTATTCATGTCTTTCTGAGGAACCAACATGAAAGACAAAAATTTTCAAGTTTAGAAATCAAGGTGGGATTTTCTCCCTTCCTCTTAATTCATTTTTTTTTCCTAGCCAGTCTATGCATCAACCTCTTTAAATGCTTTTATTTAAAACTATGCCAAAGATAACAAAGTGAAATGCTCTCATTTAAAGAAAGAAGTAGGGACAGACAATGGCAAAATCAAGTGGTTGTTATGTGGTTTTTCTATATAGACATATTCCATCTAAAGAATAAGAAATGATTGAATCCATCCATCAATATCTTATATATTCCTAATGAAGGAATAAACCTAGCCAAAAATCCTCAGTGCCTAGTAACCTCACAAGCCACTCAGTACTAACTTCAAAGAAGTCGTGTATATATACCAAACAGCATCTATGAGGAATTCCTCAGTTACCCAGTGTAAATCTAAACCTGCTGTGGATATCGCTCTGTGTAAATAAATTTCTGATTGGCCAGTGGTCAGGCAGGAAGTATAGGCGGGACAAGAGAGAAGAGAATTCTGGGAAGTAGAAGGCTGGAGAGACACCACCAGCCGCCGCCGCCATGAGAAGCAACATGTAAAGATACTGGTAAGCCACAAGCCATGTGGCAAAGTATAGATAAGCAGAAATGGGTTAATTTAAGATAGAAAAAGTAGGTAACAAGAAGCCTGCCACAGCCATACAGTTTGTAAGCAATATAAGTCTCTGTGTGCTTTCTTGGTTGGGTCTGAGCGACTGTGGGACTGGCGGGTGAGAGAGATTTGTCCTGACTATGGGCCTACAGGAAAACTCTAACTACATAAACCAAACTAATACTGCACAGGAAACATAAGAGGATAGACAAATGTGAGAGATAAAACATGTTAATGTAATTGGCAAAATATCAAAGTGGGAAACTGTAAGGCAAGTGAGTGGGTTTCCTCAACAAATGAATTTCCAAGGTAAAACTCAAAATGAAAACAGGGCGCAGAAAAATATACATCAAAAGAAATTTAAGAGATACCTCAATGGCATGTAGGATGTCTTTTGGGATCCTCACTGAAAATAGGTGCCAAAGAAAGGGTCCATTAATAAGTACATAGCCAACCAAGTAAATGATAGCTGCATCTATGAAGATACTGAGAAATTTTTATTAATCATTTTTAAGACAAGATAATGGGGCTAAAGTTGTATTTTGGGAAAGTCCTTTCCCCTTTTATTGGTAGTACTAATGTTTTTGTGAGATTAATTACAAAATGTCTGAGAGATCTTTCTCCTAACAATCTAGTCGGTACAGGGATTGCTTATATCAAAGAAAAGTAACAATGGATTCTGACTGGGTATTGTTACCAGACAGTCTAACTTTTTCCTGTGTTTGAAAATTTTCACAACTGAGTGCTCAGAAGACTTTCAAAGGAGGACTGTTAGGGAATAGGAAGTAGATTGGCTGGAAATGCAAGAGGGATGATGTAGGCAACAGGAGAGAAATAAAAAATACCTCAATATTCATATAAAAATATCACAGTAAAGCTGTAGTCTTATATAATTAACATGCGTGGAAAAGTACAGAGAATTCAAAAGCCAGAGGGAAATGATGGGAAAGACTTACCCTGTTGGATATCCTTCATTTCTAAATGTAAACTAGATATCAAAATTCCCACAGTTTGAGATCGTTTTCCATCCAATAACTTGATGATCTATAATTTTAAATAAAGAGAGAAAATACAAGCTCAAACAATCATGCAATCCCTCAGGAAAAAAAAAAAAACCAAAGACTTTAAGACTTTTAGATACATTGATATACTTATGGAAAAACTGACCCAGTACCACAGGCACTTGACTTAATGCTTAAATGGAAAGCAGTGTGTCTACATTACAGACATTTTAAAAATAAAGGAAAATTCCATGCAGAGTTCAGCTGGTCTAACACAAACAGCAAAAATCTTTAAAGTATTTTACTGACTTTTTTCTTTTAGGTTTTAAAATACTGTGCCTCACCATGTAGACCAGATTGGCCTAGGACCCATGACCTCAGCCTCCTGAGTGCAGAGGTTCCAGGAATGTGCCACCACTCCTGAAAACTTTGACCTCCTCAAACACAAGGGTCCTAGACAACAAGACATATGGATTCTGACTGCTGCTAGGTGAGAGCAAGCTAATCCACCACAACTTCATTGGGTGGGAGGGATATTATCACAGAAAGCCTCCCTTAGTTCTAGAGTGCTACCTGCCACTGAACTCGCATGTTTTTTCTGAAGTTGGTTCTGCTTCCCCAAAACAAGGAGGGAGGCAAGTATTTGTAGGCTCTGCCCCTACATATGTACTGAATTCTCTTCATGCTTCTAATGAAACCTCCAGACACATCCCTCTAAGTTTCTACTTATCTAGTCTTTTATTATGGAATTAATCAGATTCCTTTTCAAAACACCCATCCTTGTACATCATCTCACCAAAACCTTTTCATCTTGAATAATGGAAACTATCTGAGCGGCAACCTCCCAATACTACCTTCCCCCATAGAGAATCAAGTCATCTAGGAAGAGAGACAACTCTATTTGTTCTTCTTTACTGTAGGTGTATTAATTACTTAATTAAATATGGTGGTTTGAATAGGAATGGTCCCTATAGACTCAAATATTTGAATTCTCAATCACTGGGGAGTAGTGCTACTTGAGAGAGATTAGGGGGTGTGGCCTTGGTGGAGGAAGTGTGTCATTGGGGATAGGCTTTGGGGTTTCAAATGCTCAAACCAGACTGAGTGTCTTGCTCTCGTTATGCTGCCTGACTGTTCAGATGTAGAACTCTCAACTACCTCTCCAGCACCATGTCTACCTAACAGTTGCCATGCCATAATGTTAATGGACTAAACCTCTGAAACAATAAGCCAGCCCGAATGTTTTTCTCTATAAGAGTTGCTGTGGTCATGGTGTCTCTTCACAGCAATAGAATACAGATTAAGACAATTAATTAATTAGGTTATTAATTAATTGATTAATTTTTCTTGCCTAGAACAAGCTAGACCCTCTACTACTACACTAACTGAGGTGGTAAAAGTGCGCACCCATGACTTATTCTTGATTACACTGACAAAGGTTTCAGTTGATCACCATTGATTAGGATATATCTTCAAGCTTTTAAAACATGGCCTTCATTATGCTCAATTTCCTTCTGTGATTAGTTCAGTATGTCTTTTTAAATCAGGAAATGTGTTGTGCTAGTTAGTTTTTTGTCAACTTAGCACAAACTCAATTTAGAAAGAGAAGCCTCAGTTCAGAAAATGCCTCTGTCAGATTGGCCTGTAGAAAAGTATGTAGGGAATTTTCTTGATTATTGATTGATGTGGGAGGGTGCAGCCCAGTGCTAACCTTGGGCAAGTGGTCCTAAGTTGTATAAGAAAACAACCTTAGCAAGCCATCAGGAGACTGCTAGCAAGCAGCATTCCTGTGTGATCCCTGCTTCAGTTCCTTCCTCTGGGTTTCTGCCTTGAATCCCTGCCCTCACTTCCTTTGGTGATGCACTGTTAGCTGTTGGTCATGGTGTTTTATTGCAGCAATAAAACCCCAAGACAGATGTCCAATTTCGTCAAGTGCTCTATGTCTCTTGAGATGAACATGTGATTTTTATCCTTTGTTTTGTTAATGTATCCGAATTATACACACACACACACACACACACACACACACACACCCCACACACATACACATACATATGCACAAATATACATATGGAGAGAGAGGGAGAGAGGGAGGAAGAAAGAGAGGAAAGGGGAGGGAGAGAGAGAGAGAGAGAGAGAGAGAGAGAGAGAGAGAGGAGAGAACACCAGCCATTTGAGCATCACAGTGATAAGCCCTGTGTAACTATAACATTTGATCTTTCCAATGTTATCTTGAATTTGGCTTGCTAGTATTTTGTTCGTGGTATTCCTCTATATTAACCAGGGTCAATGCTGCTTTTCATTTCTTGCAGTGTCTTTGATATCAGAGAAATCCTCACTTCATAAAATGAATCTGCAAGTGTTCCAATTTCAGATTTTTGAAGAGCTTGTGAAACAATGGCCTGAATTTTTTCTCAAGTGTTTGGTAGACTTGTCTACTATTTTCCCTTCAGAGAGATGCTAGAGTTCTGGTTCAATTCTCTTGCAGCTGAAAGCTGTTCAGATTTTCTGTTACCTCATGATACTGCCTTGGGTGAGTTACAGGTTTCTAGGAATTGATCCATCTCATCCAGGTTACTCAAAGTTTTGGCATATCAAATATATATAAATATATATATATATATATATATATATATATATATATATATATGTAGTTATTCATATTGGCTTCTCATATTTTTCTGTGGTATCAGTTATAAATTCTGTGCTTTTGTTTGTGATTCCACATACTTGGGTCTGCTCTCTTTTTTTCTCTTTCCACTTAAAAATTTGTCAGTTTTGTTTATTATGAAAAACGCAGTTTTAAATTTTTTGACATGTTTCCTGTGGAGGCCCAAATTACTCAGGATTAGAGAATCTGAGCTTGCTTTATCAAGCAGGTCTGCATAATGGGATAATTTGGCCATGGATATGTTTACCAGGTGTTTGGAAGGCTCTGCACTTGGCTGTATGGTGTGCTTTGATCTTGCAAGGGAGAGGTCTTTTGCCTCTCCCCTTGACATATTGTAAAAAGCCCCTTTGAATAAAGTTCTGAGTGATTGGGTATTGATCCAGGGCCCTCCCAAAGATATCTTGTGTCTCTATCTTTCTCTTCATCATCTATGTCTATCTTTCTACCTAATATTCTCTCATTCCTCTCTCCTCCATTCAAGAACCATTCGATAGGTGGGAGCAGGTCTGGAGCTGGCATCTCACAGTCTCCCAGTTTCCAATCCTTCTTTTATGGATTCATGTTCAAATGCTTACTGTTTCACCCTTCTGCTGACTCTGAGCTTAGTCTGTTCAAGTCACACAATGCAATGTATGAAGTTATATTGTTAGGATATTTTTCAACATACTCGTCAGCTCTATAAACCTTCATTATTGCTATCTGTGGTATCATGTAAGGTTCAGGATGCTGTGTTATGTCTTTGTTTGTTTCAAGCAATTTTTCTATTTTCCTTTGAGTTTCTCCTTTAACTCTCTAGTTGTTCAGAAGTGTGTTGCTTAACTTCAACTTATTTCTGATTTTTCTAGCTTTCATTCTGTTATTACTGGTAGATTCATTTCATTGTGGTCACTACCAACTTGGTATGGTTTCAACACACAATCAAGTTGGTATGGTTTCAACATCTTAAATTCGTTGAGACTTATTTTGTGACCTGACAATGTTCCAACTGAAAGGAATGTGTATTCCACTCCTGTCATCAGAATGCATTGCAGCATCACCTCAAGGCATCCACAAGGGACTGGCACCAGGGCCATCACAAATACTCAAACTTACTGATGCTCTAGCCTGTTATTGTATGCTTATTAATTACTTATACTGCCACTGAAATGTAAATTGTATGTAGATCTTTCTTAGGCAGTATTTCTCTGGGTATATATAATGACAAGAAATATATCTGCCTATGTTCAACACAACTATCATAGTCCAACTAGGTGAACAAGAGGCAAACAGTGATTGCAAGAGAGACCAAGGAACTGAAAAGACTATGGTAGAGAATTCCAACCTGTCACTCCATGCACAGGGGCCCAGAACAGTACTTGCTATTCAAGCTTTGCTTTCTGGTTCTTCTGGAGTTAAAGTTCTGTCTGTTTCATATAGTTAGTGCTGATGTTGGGTGTGTGCATAGTTATAAGTATGATATTTTTTGATGGATTGGCTATTTTATCACTATGTACTTTCTGTCTTTTATGACAGTGTTTTTTTACATAAAGTATTTCATGGAGTCATGTTTTATATGATCATTTGGCTTCTTTTTTTTTTCTTAGCTAAGGATTTTTCAGTTTTACTGAAGTTTATAAAAGCAACTCTTAAATTGTCTTTTTCTATACTTTCTTATTTTCATGCCTTAAGTGTGTTCCTAAGTTTGAACTGACTCTCTTCTGGACAGTATACTGCTCATCTTTTTATTTTGCAGAATCTGTCAGTGACTGTCTTCTGATTGAGGAAAATTATCCATTTACATTCAAAGACCTTAGTGATAGAGACGTACTGCTGCCAGCTTTCTCGTCTCTGGTTTTTAATTTGTTACCCTTTCCTTCCCAGGCTACTCTCTTTGGTCTTGTTCATTTTTTACAGTGATATACTTTGGTTCTCTTCGTATTTTCTTTGAAGGGCTTTTTGTTCAAACCCTGTCTGGTCAGCTCAGGATTTACGTTAAATGCCCCATATTTGTAACAGTCTAATTTAAGCTGATCACTCACATACTTCTGCTTTAGTTTACCTCTTCACCCCTTTGTACTACATTACTGGAGTCACACACTTCTGATGGTGCAGTCAAGAATGCATTAAGCTTTTTATACTATTCTTTCAAGCGCTGTGGCATGGGTAAAAATGGTTTACTCACTGCCATTAGAGTATCTTATATTTGTTTGGATATGTTCCTCACCAGTGAGCTTTCTGCGCACATGCGTGTGTGTGTGTGTGTGTGTGTGTGTGTGTGTGTGGTGTGTTTCAGCTTACAGAATAAACATCTGCCTTATTTCATATAAAGTTCATCACTACGTCAAGTAGTGAAGAGCTTCTATAGCTGTTGCTCGCCTTTGTTTACTTTCCTTCATACCTGAGGGAGAGTTTGCTTACACACATTACAATTGGCTAGGAGTTTTCTTTCAGTATTTGGAATATAGCATCTTTCAGGCCTAGAAATCATGGTTGGAAAGTGTGCCTTTTCATATAACAAGTGGCTTTTGTCTTGTGTTCACAATTATTTCTCTCCCTTTACCTTCTGAAGATTTGATTACAGTGTATCTTGCTGTGTCCTATTGAGTTCTCCTCATTGGGATCCATTAGACATCCAGATTCAGGAAGCTCATTTCCACACCTATATTTAGGCATTTTTCTTTTGTCAAATGTGCATTCTGCACCTCCTCTCCCATCTTCTCCCATTATGTGCTGTTTAGTCTGCTTGGTGACATCCTTTATACCACCCTCCACCTCCCACCTTAGATGTCAGAGTCCAGCTCTAACCTGTCAAAGGGTTTGTGGAGGGGGAAGGAGAGAGGAATGAGGAAATATTAGATAGAAATATCGGCAGAGATGGAGAGAAAGACAGATACACAGGATAGCTTCGGGAGGACCCTGGGTCAATACCCAGTTGCCTCAAGTTTTATTCTCATGGGCATTTTATATAATACCAAGGGGAGAGACAAAAGATCTCAAGATCAAAGCACAGCCAAGTGTAGACCCTTTAAAACACCTAGTAATCTGGCCCCTTGGCCAAATAATCCTATTATGCAGTCCTGCTGGGTAAAGCAAGCTCAGATTCTCTGACCTTGAGTAGGGCCTTACTATGAGCCTCTGTGGGCCCCCACATTTAGACTTTCTTCACTCTTTTTTATGCATTCCTATAGCTTTGAACTCTCCAGTCACCTTCTCTGCCTGGGTAAGAAAGCTGCTGAAGCTTTGTAGTAATTTTTCAACTCAGTGATTAGGTTTCACCACTTCACAGTTTCTATTTGCTCATTTCAAATGCTTTCTAGCTCTGCTAATCTCTCATCCTGTCCCTGCCTCATTTCCCCCATCACTAACATCACTATTACATTTATCTCAAATTACTTGTCAAGTATATCATGTGTGTTTGCAACTACAAATTCATTTCTGTTATTTGTTTTGTACCTTTGCTAGGTCCTAGCCTCTGTGTTTCTCTATATACCTTGTTACTTTGGGCTGATATATTTATGAAAAAAGTAGTCATTTCCACCAGTCTTTAGCTTTACAGATTGGTTTCAACAGAGAAAGTCTCCTACCAATAAGCCAAAGTGAGTAAGAATTCTTAGGTCCATGGATGAGCATTCTACAGACATATGAATTCCCAAGTTCCCAATGAAAGAGGTCTTAATGGCTTCCCCACACTATGATTCTTCTTCCTCTGTTGTGTGGAGCACCATCACTTCTCTAGAGACATTAATATTTTTCCCAATTCACTTTTGTTCTCATCACCCCCCAAGCATCTAGAGTATGTCAGGTCCTATGAACAAAATGAGTTGAGTAAGAAAGAAACCAGCTGAAAAAAAAAATTAGAACATTGCATGCAACCTCCACTCTTCCCTCTCCTATAAGCCATGGGGGAAGCCACTAAGCTGTGCTGGCCTCTGCCTGTACACCACAGGTGCTTTATAGCAATGGCAAGCCAGCTCTTTTTGTTCCCAGTAGTCCTACTCATGGACAGTATGCTGGGCTTGTCAGTACTCCTAAGTCAGGAAGACAGAAACCAGTCCCTGGGCAGCCCTCCAAAAAGCCAGCATACTGATTGCATGCTCCAATTTTTTTCTTCCCAAGAGAGAAACCAAGAGTTAGGGGTTTACTCCAACCCACACTACATTGAGAAAAGGAAAGAGTAAATGGAAATAAGTACATGCTAGATAGTGTAGTTACCTTTGCTCACAGCCTCCCCCAACTTGGCATCTTCTCTTCTTGGATTGAGACAACAGAAACTGGTCTTTCAGGTGCTTCCTGAATACAATTGACACAAATGACCATCTTCTCCATTTCCCTTCCTAGAGAACCTGAGAGTGTTCTGTAGATCACTATGCAGTGAGCAGGGAGGAAGTCTTCAATGTGGAAATGCTACACATGTTCCTAGCATCTTTATTGGGATGCTCTTTAGGGAACAAGACATGTGGGATGCTCTTAACTGATGTCTGGATTTCTCATAAAGAAAATTGGTATGTACATGGGATGAGGAGGGTCTGGTGCTTTCTACTTTGCCATCTTAACATCATAACATGTTTCTGAGATAGACACAGAAAGAGAAGTGAGTGGTTAAAAGTGGCTGGTATACACTAGGCATGTTGCACAGCCCCAGGTGGCTCACACGGCTACAGTGTGAGCATGAACCATTATATGGAAGCTAAGTCAGGCCACACGGCAAGGTGCCTGGCTTCTTCCTCAGAGTTGGAGGTCAGCATCACACAAACTATAATTTGAAATGTAGAGGGAGACAAGGAAAGGGGGAGAAGGCATATCTAGTTTAAAATATCTTCCGTAAGCCCAGTCATGTCCAATGACTAAAGGGAGACAAACCCAAACAGAATAAAACATGCACCAACCTTAGACTACTTCTAAACTGACCAAAGGAAACTGCCACACATATTTTGATCATTTCAAATTTAGTCAGACTGGCCATGCTGGCTGTGAGGAGCAAGTGTTAGGAGTAAGGAGATGAAGGAAACTGGAAAGCTGAACGGGAGAAAAATGAAGGTTTTCATCTATTTGCTTCTTCTCAAGTCTCAGCCAATCTGATCTCAGCACAGGCTGGAGCAGAGCAGGGTCCAAGCACCGAAAACTCTCATGCTAAAGACTCCAACTGGCCAGGTGTGGCGCTAAAGACTGAAGACACAGATCAGGTTCTAAAGACGTAAGTTCACAGAGATATTTGTGCTGTGATTTTTGTTTTTCACCTTTCTTTTTGTGAATTTGTATTTTTAATAACAGAAACCAATGTCTTTTAGGTGTGTGTGTGGTGTGTGTGGTGTATGGTACATGTACGTGGGTATACAGGTGCCGGAGAAGAACATCAGGTACCTTCCTCCATCACTCTCTACCTTATTTCTTTAGGACAAGGTCTTCTCCTGCTAACAGGCTGGCTGCCCATCCTGCTCACAGCATCCACTTGTCTCCATCCCTCAGTGCTGGGGTTACAGGCACACACAGCCATGCCTGGCTGTGAGTGCTAGAGATTTGAACTCAGATCTTTGTGCCCCCTCCAGTCCTCTCCCCAACTCCACAGATGCCTTTGTTTAAAAATATAAAGAGTAGCCTGGCAATGGTGGTGCACACCTTTAATCCCAGCACTTGGGAGGCAAAGGCAGGCAGATTTCTATGATTTCAAGGCCAGCCTGGTCTACAAAGTGAGTTCTAGGACAGCCAGGGCTATTACAAAGAGGAATCCTGTCTCAAAAAACCAAATATACATTTATTTATATATATATATATATATATATGTATATATATATATATATATAATATATTTTATTATAAATCAGTCATTGTATAATTAACATGTATAACACATATGTACTTAATTATATATTTTATTATGTATTAAAATTATTGTATAATTATAATAACTAATATGTATAATACACACACATATGAGAAACAGTAAAAATGTGCTCTTTTTTTTGTTTTTGTTTTTGTTTTTCAAGACAGGGTTTCTCTGTGTAGCTTTGCGCCTTTTCCTGGATCTCACTCTGTAGCCCAGGCTGGCCTCAAACTCACAGAGATCTGCCTGCCTCTGCCTCCCAAGTGCTAGGATTAAAGGCGTGCGCCAAATGTGCTCTTATCTTCTGACCTTACTCTCTAGTTAACCAGCATTGGTAATGGGGGTATTCCACAGTCTACACCTACACAAGTACACATGCCCACATGTGTAGAGCTTATGGATAAACTATGGAAGTGGCACACTGGAGTTGTAGCTCAGTGACAGAATGAGTGCCTAACATCAGCAAATGAGGTCCCGGGCTCACTAGTGAGAGAAGAAAGGCAAGTGTGTGCTTCCATCTGTGCAGACTGTTTGTTTTTGTTTTGTTTCTCATTCTGCAACTTTTGTCCCAGTCCAGAAATACATCCCTGACAAATCCCATGTCCACAAGTATGTGATACTGCTTGTATCTTCTACTGAGGGATATTAGGACTTCCCCAAATGCTGCCAATTCAGAATGTTGTGATCACCACCAAAGGAACTTGCCCATAGTCATGAATCTGTCTTTTTGTAGAATAGAATTACAGTTGTTCAAACAATATTCCCATTCTAAAAGTTGATATGCATCACCAAATTGTTTTTAATAGGTGGAAGAAACTTACATTCTGACAAGCATTTGGCAGAATGATTGTCCTCCTGCCCCACTTATTCCTTTTATTACCAAGTAAAATCTATTATTATTTTTTTAAAAAAGGTAAAATGTTTTTCATTCTTTCAATCTACAATTTTACTGATGTAATAGTAAGATTAAAGATTTGGGTTATGGGCTGCATGTCCTTATGAACTGTCTTCATATTCTTCTTGGTATGTTCTCTAAGTACCAGATTTATTAAGTTGGTATGCTACAAAGGAATGTAAATAACGATATAGCTGAACAGGTGGAGGAAAGATTTTCTAAGAGACTTCCATAGAGAAAGACATTTTCTCAGGGAATATGAGGCCTGAGAATTACCCTTTACTGTGCCCCAGTCCATTGCACCTTCAAGAGTCCAGACATACAGTTGGGGGCATTGAACACTCCACTATTATAAATTTTACTCCATTAGTGGCTCCCTGTGGATTTGGGATAATTGGCAATGTTTCTGCATTCTGCAGTCCTATAAGGTAAATGTGCTGCCTCATGCTAGGGGTGATTTCAGGGTCCTGGAAACAAAAACACATGGCTCAGCTAGTCCGACTCTCAGTTCTTAACTGTGATAAAAACCCAGGGTCTCCTTACCAATTATATCTCTGTGAACTGAGGAATCTGCCTTTCTAATTGAACAGCCAGAAGAAAACATGGAAGCAAAGAGACAAAGAAAACAAACAGAAGAATGATGATTTCAAATAGGCTGAGTCTTTGAATTAGTTGGTTTTCTACCAATGGTCATTATTTTGTTTTAAAAGTAATTTTTAATAATTTTTAGGATCAATATAAAACTTCAAATAATCAGAACTCAATGTAACAGAAATTTCTCCTTGCAGCATGAATCTTAAAGGTACTTATTAATAAAATCAAACCTGAGCCAGGTATTGGGGTGAATGCTGGAAAATCAAAGAAGCAGAATAAGCCACAGCTTCCTCACCTCACCAGTTCCTCAGCTGATTGATCCTGTTTCCTCAGACTTGGAAACCTCTAAGTCCTCATCCAAATGGATCTCAGCTGAACTGTTGCTAAAAGCCTAAAAGCTTAACCAGCCAAATGCTTCTAGATTCTGGTCTTCACACCTTATATATCTTTCTGCTTTCTGCCATCACTCCCTGGGATTAAAGGTGTGTGTCACCATGCCTGGCTGTTTCCAATGTGGCCTTGAACTCACAGAGATCCAGAGGGATTTCTGCCTCTGGAATGCTAGGATTAAAGGTGTGAGTGCCACCATTTTCTAGCCTCTGTATCTAGTGGCTGTTTTGTTCTTTGACCCCAGATAAGTTTATTAGTATGCACAATATTTTGGGGAACACAATTCCTCCACATCTGGTTTTTTTTTTGTATTACATATATCATTAGTAAGCTAATTTCTAGATAGACAAAGTAAATATAGAGAATACGTCTTAAAAAGAAAGACCATATGACAAGAAGATGAGTAAGTATTAGATATTTGTTGTGCCAAATTTACTGACTTATCTAGGATAGAATGGGCTTGAAAGAAATCTAAAAATTGATTACACCTTCATATTTTCAGATTTAGTGAATATTCTAGACTGGTGATCATGATGATTACTGGAAAAATTAAGATTTCAAAGTTGTCTGAGATTGTCAGATATTAAATATCTTTTCATAGTAGTACGATGATTAACTTTAAATGTCACCTTTCCATAACTTGGAGTCAACTGAGGAAAGAGACTCCATTGGGGAACTGTCTGGATCAGTGGATCTCTGGGTATGCCTGAGAATTTTCTTTGTTGGTAACTGAAGTAGGAAGACGCAGTCTACTGTGGGCAGCACCATCACCTAGACAGGAGGTCGTAAACAGTATGAAACAGAAGGAAGTTGGCTGAGTGAATTGATCAGCATGGATACATTAATTTTTCCTTGCTCTCAACTACGAATGTAGTGTGGCAAGTTTTCTCAAGCTCCTGTCTTTGTGATTTCTATGCAATAAGGGATTGTAACCTGAAACTGGGTGCCAAATAAATCCTTTCCTCCCCTAAGTTGCTTTTAGTCAGGATGTTTTATCACAGCAACAGAAATTAAACTAGGACAAGTATGAATTTAACTGTTACATTTAAAAAATAGCCACAGAATTCTGAATACAAAAGGTTGTATCAAACCAATTAGAAAATAAAAATCATTAAGACCAACTCATTCCATGTAGTAGTCTAGTTTTCATTACTCATTTCATTAAGCATTTTTAAAGTTGTCTGCTCTAAAGAAACAATGTAACAACCTAGAAAGAAGGCTTCGAGTGACAAAATCAGTAGTTCTCCCCTTCAGCTGCAGGCTGAGCCTTTGTGGTCCATTGGCCAGTTATGTGATCAGCATCATGACTGGGTGGAAGTCAGAAGTCTGAAGACTGGCATTCTGTCTCTAGTCCTTGTTTATCAACTCATCCTTGTGTCAGGGTTGGACAGGCAGTGTGTCCAGAACAGTAGCTCTCACAGTGTACAAATTGGCATGTCTGCTGCAAAGGATGGAAAAGTTACACATGCATGCGTGTATGTGTATACACATCTCTGTCTGAAGGGAGTTCAAAGACCGCTTTAAACATATGGGGCTAGTGAGATAGCTTGATTGGCAATGTGCTTGCTATACAAACATGAAAACCGGAGTCCAAATTCCCAGCACCTGTGTGAAAACCCATGCATGGTAATATGTGCCTATAATCCTAGCACTGGGTAGGTGGAGACAAGAGTATCCTGAGGGTTGCTGAAAGTGAATTTATTTAGAGAAGGATTCTAAATGAGATGGCTGTTCTATAGTGTCTGGGGGACTCCAAAACAATTCTCAAAATGTTACCTTTTTCCTTCAACAGGAGTCCAAAGTCTGACCTTCAGAAAAATCTCTCCATGGAGACCAGCAGAGAAATAAGGCTTGCATACCAGAAGCCCCATGCTCAGACACTATTGCCTTTGACTACCATGCTGGAGATGTTTCAAGGCTTTAGGACCCAAAGGCAGTGAGGGCTCTCATGATGGAGAAGGGCACAGGGTTGGTCCATCACCTTTCATTGCTGGACATTGGTAGGATCCCTGACTTTTAACATTCTAAAGCTTCATCTGATGAGTCTCATGTTAATACTTTTCATGTTCATACAGATCCAGTACACAGGAGGCTTGTGTAAGTTCCCAGCTGGAATTTGTTCCATAGAGGTTCTTCAATAGTAGTGTCTAGTCTGGGTTGTATGGGAAAGTTCTTTCAGAAGGAGTTACTGGAGAACACGAAGATTGACATAACTTTGTTTATCCAATGTGGACTCCATTGAACTAAAGAGTTTAGAACATTTAAACCCTAACAATGAAGAAATCTGCAAATTTTGTCTAATTTATCCCTTTGGTGCTATATATTTAAGTATGGATGAGATTTTAGAACTGGTGTGCTTGAACAAAATTATGAAATTCTTATGATTGTATCAATATAAGGCACATGTATTTGTAGTCATTTTCTCACAAGTTAGAGCTTTATTTCCAGTAAACACAAACTAAATTTTTAATCCTTTATGGTATCTACTTTTCATTCATATGCACCTTTCTTGATTTGTCAGAATCCTCAAACTCACTCCCTACCAGCAGATGACTTTTGCTATGGAAGTGTGTTATTTCCCACCCGACTCAAATCCCTAGGCTCCCATCTTGAATAACCTTTTACTATATGCTGGCCGGGGAAGACAGACAACCGCTGGCCACAGATCCCTGCACCAAGCTTGGGAAACCACACGGGCCTCTTAACAAGAGTTGCTTTATATAAAATCCTGAAGAATCGGTTTCTGAGGAATATTAGCAAGCCCTCAGTTTATCTCAGTTCTATCTGGAGTCAGCAGAACTCGGCAGCACACAGCCTTCATCTTAGGTATAATTTCAGTTGGGGGATAATGAGATTTGGGAAGCATTCTAGTGACCTACAAGTGGACCATGTGCAGGGGCAAATTCACAAGTTGCATTAAACCCTATTAGACATGCCTAGTTTAAGGTAGAGCCTTTCCAGACTCCTGCCACATACCACAATTACGGCATGTCACACATGCGCACTATTACAGTGCCTAGGGAACTCAAAGGGAGAAAGGCAAGCCCACTTTCCAGTGCTGGAACCTATGCTTGAGCCAGTGTACACAATTGATATTTTTACATATATGGATTAAAATGAAAAGCTGTCTCACTGAATAAGAATTAAGACAAAAATGAGAAGACAGATGGCTATCCTGGAAAAACCACACCCTTGCCTCTCCACTAGAAATGTCATGACAGATAGACTGAGAATGAACTCTTGCCAAGTTCAGGGAGACTTTTACAGAAAATCTACAGAAATCCATAGGTATTGCCAGCTTGCTGCCTGCACTTGGCAGACGAGGCCAAGAGTAAAAATAAAAATAGATGTTTCTGAATGGACCATGAAAGCTGGACTCAGTCTCGGATGAATGAGGAATGTGTCACAGCGACAAAACTCAGAGCCACGTATCTCCTTCTCCCATGGAGCCTTGTCTTTGCTGAGATCATGAAGATTGATTCCTACAGTTACACATCTACTGGACACCAGACACATTCAAATCTGTAACAGATCCAGCAGACCATTTGTTCTTGGGCTTAGTTCCCCGGCTTGAACCTTCTTAGTCTCCATCATGGGGGTTTTGTCACCCATGAGGTCTCAATAATCACAGACCTGGAGGACAGGCCTCCTGTCCACTTAAATAGATAGGTGGGTAGACATTGACTTTCACAGAAATTATGTACAGCACATACCCACATGTAGCACACTTTCAAGGATGTAGAATAAACAGGCACGTGGCTTGTCTGGTTAGATTGCACAAAAGAGTGCAGGACATGCAGAAAGTAAGTAATTTGATTCTCCCAAAGTTAAACTTTCCAAAGGGGCAAGCTTTTTTTTTTTTTTTTAAATTTTTTAATGTAATATGCTTCTGATTAGTTTGATGCTGGCTTTTACACATGCAATAACAGCCCAGATACTTAAAAATATATGTATCATTTTCTTTTTAATTAGGTATATGTATGTGTGTAGGGGGAGGTATGCATATGGGTGCAGGAGCCAGAGCCAGCCATAGACGAAGTTGGATTCTGAGAGCTGGAGCTTCAGGCAGATGTGAACCTAATGTGGGTGCTGAGAACCAAACTCAGGTCCTCTGAGATATTTCTCAGACCCCAGTCTCCATTTCTGTACTTTTGATTGGTGGTGTCTTGCATTTGTCTTCATATCTATGCTTGCAAATACTAATTCCCGGCAAAACTCTGGGTAGGAAGAGGTTGGTATTCACCTCTTCTAGTGACAAGTTAGCTTGTCTGTGATTCACTGTGATCTTTACATTTCTCAGTCACAGGTTCCAAAACACAATAAGCGATAGCTACAACAGTCATTACAGAAGTTTTGTGTTGTTTTTGGTTTGCTTTGAGATGTGGTCTAACTATGTCACCCATGCTGGCCTTGAACTTGTGATCATCTAGCCTCAGTATCCCAAGTGCTCACATTTACAGGCTTAAGCCAATATATCCAGCTGTCTTGATTATGGAGGCTTAAAGACAGGCATACTTTTCCATTCAAGGGGAAGAAACTGGAGCTAGGATGTAGGAGTGGTAGAGCACTTGTCTGCCCTGCATGTGGCCTTGGGATTAATCTCCAGTGTGGAGTGCATGGGGCAAAAGGGAGGTGCTAGAGACACAATCCAGTTTTATAGCTATGGCTTTTCTTGTGACTCTGCGTTGGTTAATTTCATGTCCACTTGACACAAGCTAGAGTCATCTGACAAGAGAGAACCCCAACTGAGAAAATGACTCTATAAGACTGGGCTATAGGTAAGCTTGAAGGACATTTTCTTAATTAGTGATTAATATGGTATGTTCAGACTGTTATGGGTGGGGCCTTCCCTGGGCTGGTGGTCCTGGGTTGTATAAGAAAGCAGGCTGAGCAAGTTACGAGGAGCAAGCCAGTTAGCAGCACCCTTTCATGACCTCTGCATCAGCTTCTTTTTCCATCATCCTGGCCTGTTTGTTTTGCTCTAACTTCCTTTGATGCTCTGACTTCCTTTGATGACCAACAGTGATGTAGAACTGTGGCTTGCTCTTCATCAGCCACAAAACTTCTGCAAATGACTATTGCATCCATCTCTTGTTTTGCTTTGGAACCCTGTGGCTGAGAAATGTAAAGATTACACTGAATAAGACAATCTAAACTGTCTACAAAATTAACCATTTCCTCCCCAACTTGCTTTTGGTCATGGTGTTTAATCACTGTAATAGTAACCTTAACTAAGGCAGACTCCATCTGCCACTTCTCATATAGAAGAGAATGGAAATGGGACAGGTAAGCAACTACTTCTCCTGGCCAGTGGCAAGAGTGGGTACCAGCTGGAGAGAAGAGCTAGACCAGAACTGGCAGCCATATTACTTTCTACCCTGAGAGACCATGAGCGCTTCCTTGGACATGCAATTGCTCCTAGGCAGGTGCCCAGGAAAATAAATGCAGACTCAGGTCTTGCCTCTCTGCTTTTCCATGTTCCACCCCCAGCCACTGGCATGGCACCAGAGAGACAGTTGGCAGGCTCTATGGTGCCACATTATAAAATGTCAACTGACTTGGTGCAAACAAACCCCAGCTGCTGATGGCCAATGTAGCCCAGCATGCTTCTGGGCAGAGGCCTCTGTCAACTGGCCTGATAATGCCATTAAAATGAGCTTTCCACACGCAGCCTGATAATCTGCCCCATTAAATGTTTCAAGGGAAACTGAGCTTCCCTGTTCTGTCAGAATGTTAGGTCTGACTCTCTTCCATGGCCTTATTTTTAGGGACACATAAAATTACCCAGATGAAGTTTACTTTAAGGATTTGGGCTCCTTACCAAGAAATGTGAAAAGGCAAATTGTCATCCTGTCCTAAGTCTGAGAACATATTTGGCAAACCCATCCCCTCACTGATGAGACTGAAAAACTCTTTTATTGGTTTAAAGCCTGGTGAATTCTGTCCTGCAAGCAAGCTCAGAGGAGGCCACAGCAGGTGAAGGCTGTGGCTGTGGTGGGGGAGCAGTGAAGGATGTGACAGGCAGGAGAAATTTCTGAAGATTTAGCACTTTGGTGTTATATAGAAAGAAAGCCCCCAAAAACCAAATCGCATCTCCCACCACCCACCCCCCCACCCCCCACCCCCACCCCCCGCACTGATCATGAATCTTGAGAGAAGAAATGACAAAGAGAAATCACTGCCTGAAGGTAGCCCAATTTTCAATTTCTTCATTGAAGATCACAAGACAAGTTTTAAGTTGCCAGTTTGGGGCCATTTGTTAAGTTACCCTTGAACAGACACAAGGCATGGTTTCTGATGCTCCTGGTGATGCTTATATACTACTGGTCCATGGGCTGCAGTCATTAGTGAGGTGACTGCAAATTAAAGTTGTATTTCCTGTAACTGAAGGTTGAAGTAGTGTTGAAATATATGTCTTCATGTTTATAAAGATTTATTTTATTCCTTGTGTATGTGTGTATCTGCATATGTGTGGGAATGCTCACTGAAGCCTTAAAAGGGCATTAAATATCCTTGAGCCAGAGTTGTAGGTGGTTGTGAGCTGCCCAAGGTGGGTGCTGGGAACTGAACTCTAGTCATCTGCAAAAGCAATATGCATTGTTAACCACTGAGCCATCTCTGTGGCCCCTGTATGTTTATAAATCCCTGATGATTGAAGTGTCTTTTTCCTCTTGTTAACTAGGTGGAAATACCTCCAGTGTCAGTCTCCATGAAATCACCCACATATTTAGTCAATAATGGTGGCTAAAAAAATCATATAAGGCAGATTCCAAGTACACAGACTACCATATTGCCCTCCTAAAAGCTCTGAGAACAAAGTTTGTATGATGTTTGGACTTCCTGTATCATCTCTATATAATCTGTCATCTAATAAGAAAAACCTTGAACAGTCTTTTATATATCCTTGGTGGCTCAAACAGTGCTTTTGTTTCCCAAGTCTGAAGTGCTAGCTAGTCTCCTGAAAAGAGCATATGCTAGTAATTACTCCAAGCTGCTCAGAGATAATGGACAACAGAGAAGTTATTATCCTCAATGTCATCATATGTCTTTGATATGATAATCATTGAATTCAAGATATCAAAAATGATGGATGGCTTTTGATTTCAAGAATATCCAAGATGCAAATCACCTGGCTTGTCCAGACTCTGTCATGGCTGGTGAAGATCAACCCACAGTGAGCAGTCCAAGCTTCAGCCACTGGATGGTGACAGCTGACACAGAACTCATAAGGAAATACTTCCTCCTTTGAAGACACCTGAGGTGACATCACAGCTTCCTTTTGCAGATCCACTTTACCTAGAGCAGTTCTCAGAAGCCTTAACTGGCCATCACTGCTGGAACGTATGCTACTCTGTTAATTCTGAGAAGCAGCTGCTGACATGGGCAGCACATTGCTTATTGGGGCAGAGTTTCTTTCAAACACATACAATGATGATACTGAAACATGTTAAAAGGGAAAGCTGGGGTAGTTCTGTGTGAGCATGTATGACTGCTAGGACATTGGTGAGGGTCCTAGAACAATGCCGCTCTAATTGGTCTTCTGGTCCTTCTTACTAAGTACAGCAGGTAAAGGAAGGGAACGATTGTCACATGCCTGGTCCTGGTTCCTGTAAAAGGAGTGGGCTCCCTGATTTCCATTTAGCACCAGTCCTAGAGCAGAGCTCCAATCTACTGACTCCAGAATCAGAAACATAAGCACTTTAAGATTTCTTCAAATGGACTAGTTCATAATAAGCACACAGTAGGTGATTTGTATAGTTACCCAAGCATCTTGTGTCCTATCACTTGAAATATATCTCACCTTAAGAAACCCCAAAACCATCAAAATACCTTGGAACATGGCCCATCTGTCCTACTATATTTCATCGAAGACAGTCACATCTTTCATTTAATTACACATAAATAGCAATTATGAAACCATTTTCTAACTAGAATTTTATTTTGCTTTTATTCTTTTGAAAAAGTTATTTGCCACAAACACATAATCCTATAAAATTCCTTAGTTTTTCTTAGTTTTGAACTTTAGAGTAATGTAATTTTTCTTTGGAGAATATTTTAATGAATGACATATTTAAGAATCATCACTGTAGCTACACATGGTGGCACATGTTGGCTAGCTCAGCACTTGTGGAAGCTTGCTAGTTAGAGACCAACTCTGCTAAACACTGAGCTCTATAGTGATATTTTATTTGTATTAAAATGTGATTTTATTTGCATGTCAATAAAGTTGCCTTGAGGTCAGAGCAAGCCAGAGCAGAAGCAGAGCAGTAGTGGGGCACGCCTTTAATCCCAGCACTTGGGAGGCAGAGCTAGGCGGATCTCTGTGTGTTCAAGGACACAGCCAGCATGGCAGACACGCGCCTTTAATCTCAATACCAACCATAGACGACCTGGAGGTCTGTACAAACAGGCAGTGACAAGGAGGTCATGTGGCTGGGTTTACAACCAATGAAAAAAACAGAACAGAAAGTCTTTAAATAGACAGGACACACAGAAGTAGGTCTCTTGCGGAGAGGAGGAACCGCAGAAGCAGTGAAGAGTAAGGTTTTCCGCTTTTGCTCTGACCTCATGGTTTTTAACTCTGCAATCGATTCTGTGTTTCTTATTTAACAAGCCGGATACATCTACAGAGCTCCTAAACCAATCTGGAATAAAAGCAAAAACAAAGACCAGAGAGAATCACTGGTGTAGGTGAAGGTACCTATAGCTCATCTTTTTCAAAGCTGTGCAGCCTTCTATACTCTGAGTATACATGAGTTCATTTATGCATTCTAGCATTGACAAACGAACATTGATGTTGTTTTCGCATTTTTGTTTTAACAAAGGTTTCACAAACCTTTTCATGTATTCTTCTAGTACAAATGTATGAAAATCTGAACAGAGTGTATACCCAGGTTCTCATTAATTAGACAGAGCCACACTGCCTTTGAGCACAAGAAACATTTGAATGCTATCAGCTGTAAGTGGAGTTACTTCTCTCCTTAGGTCTCCCAACATTTCAGAACTAGATTTTTCAATTGTTTTCCAAGCCTATGGGTCCTCAATGGACCTCAGTTAAGTTTTGTTTTATATTTTCAGAATGCTGATCATCTTCTCAAGTTTATTGGCAATTCATTCCATAAGTCTGGCCAAATTTATTATTTGTTTAGTGTATGCATCTGTGTGGGGGTGTGCACATGCAGGGACACATTTGTGTTGGTCAGAGGACAACATGTGGAACTTGGCTCTTGCCTTCCACTGTGAAGGTTCCAGGAATAAATAAAAGCAGGTCTTCAGGCTTGGTGTCAAGTACCTTTACCTGTTGAGCCTTTTCGCTGCCCATACCCTTTAGTTTAGCACCTCTCCATTGGAAATGGAATTTTTTCAGTCATCTATAAGAATCCTATATACACTTAAGAATATGTTTGTATGCATTTCAGATATGCTTTCCAAGCTTGTGGCTTAATTTTCATACTCTGCAGAATTTATTCACAAGCAAGCATTCTTTATTAATGTGATCATTTTCCCTCTTTTGATAATATTTTCTTTATCTTTTCCATCTGATGCCAGGAGACATGGGTCTATATTCTCATTCTGACCCTGATAGATCTATAATTTTTTTTTTCATTAAGGGAGGCTGGGCTTCATTTTATTTCCTTTCACACAATATTATTTTCATCTTTTAAAATACCTTTTCAGTAGTTGATTTTGCTCATGGATTTGAGATACCATATTTCTCAAAGACATGTTCTTAGAAATGCTCAGTCTTCTCCTCTTTCAGTCCTTCTTTCCTCTTGCATCAATTACTAGTTTTCTATGCTATCCTACCAAATCTCCAATTATTTTTCTTGATAAAAAGTAGATGGGGATCTTCTACTCAGTTTTCAACTTCATTTATTTATTGGAGTTTCTTGTTTATTTTGAATTTTTGTCTTCTAAATAAACTTTAGAGTTAAATCCTTAAATACCAAATAATCCTATTTGTTTTGACCAGAGTACTTTGAATCTCTGAATCCACTTGGGTAGCTGATGTAATGCCTGTCTTCATATGACAATATGCCTTTCTCCTTTTGTTTAGAGCTACTTAAATGCTTTCAATAAAGACAATATTTTCTACATTAATTATGAGTGCTTTGATTTATCCTGAGGTAGTTAATGTTTCTATAATAGTATTTTCACAACTAGAATTCCAAGCTCCTTATTGCTAATATATAAAAGTACAATTGGTTATTATAAGACAACATTATATCTAACATGCAATCATATTCTCTTATGTTTATGTTGAATTCAACAGAAAGGGATTTTCTTCACAGAAAATCACATCAAAAAAACAATACTGTTTCATCTATATCTCGTTTTTTTGGGTTTTTTGTTTGTTTGTTTGTTTGTTTGTTTGTTTGTTTTTGAGTCAGAGTTTCTCTGTGTATTCCTGACTATCCATCCTGTAGACCAGACTGGGCCCAATTTCACAGAGATCCGCCTGCCTCTGCCTTCCCAGTGCTGAGATTAAAGGCGTGCACCGCCACCACCTGGCTCTCTGTTACATTTCTGTCTTTGCAACATGGTTTGTTTATCATTCCTTTGGCTGACCACACTGTCTTTGATTTCTACCACAATCATAAACGAAAGCAGTAGACACAGGTGTTCCTGTTTTGTTTTGATTTCAAAAAGAAAGCTTTAAAATTCTCACCAAATATGCCTTTATCTTGTGCCTTTTAAGTAAACACTTAGTTGAATAGTAACCATATTCTCTTCCATTCATAGTTAAGCTATAAAGTTTCATTGTAAATCATAATGACATTTAAACAAATGTTTTGGCATCATCTTTTCTGATCATGATATTGTTTTTCTTCCCTTATTCTGTTAACAACCCACTGATTTATGAGAGCATTTTACAATTTGAATCAAATTTTCCTTTCTGAAACACGTCACATTAATCATCAAACAGTTTCTATACTACATTGCATTCTGTTTTTCAATATTCTGGCTAGGGCTTCTGCTTCTATCTTTGTGGTTTTCCCTGTATCTGACCTGTGTGTCCTGTCTGGTAGTGCCATCAAGGACACGGATGCTATCAATGACATTGACATGATACTCCATCCCCTGAAACATTGCGTCTAGGCAAAGTTGGGAGCAATAAAGCCATCTGGCCTTGGCCCATGCTCTGTGTGATGATTTGAAGCTACTAATCTAATTTCCTTAATATTTGTAGAGCCATCCAGATGCCTTATTTCTTCTTGGCTGTTCTGATAGTTGATATTTTTCTAGGGAGTTACTTTATGTTATTGCATTTACTGGAGGGGCTGGCCCGTCATCTGCCACATACCCCTTTGTATCAGGAGTGACCTGTACTCTTACTTCCTAGCACTTGTTACTTGTTCATTTTGTTCAGTTCTGCTGAGTTTTTGAATACTGTTACAGTTTTCAATTAAACTGTTGTCTATATTGATTTTCTGAGCTGTGTTTAGAGTCTCTAAAATTTGTATTCTCATCTCATTTTAAATGTACAGAGCTCACTCCTATGAGCCTGTAACTTGCAAAAACAGTTTTCCATTGTTAACTTAAAATTTCCTTCTAATTCCTTTGGGTTTTGTTTGTTTGTTTTGTTCTAGCTATTAATTTTGGATGTTTCACTTTTTAAAAACAAATCTTTATCTTACTGAATTTAAATATTTACAACCATACATTTTCAATTTCAACTTTAAATTTTCATACATGGAATTTTTAACTTTTTTGTAATAACTATTCTCCAAATTCTATTATAATTAACTTCTTTTTTTGTTTTTTATTTCGAGACAGGGTTTCTCTGTAGCTTTGGAGCCTGTCCTGGACTAGCTCTGTAAACCAAGCTGGCCTCAAACTCACAGAGATCCGCCTGGCTCTGCCTCCCAGTGTTGGGATTACATGCGTGTGCCACCACCGCCTGGCTTATTATAATTAATTTCTTAACCAATGAATACTACTGATGATAATTATTTTTGAAAATGTAAGAGTTTTTTATATTGACATGGGTAAATAGTTGTTTTTGTTGTTGAATGAATGATTTCTAACATTATCTCACTCTTAGAGAAAGATGTGGGCTATGTGGGAAAGCCCTTATCTTTGTAGAGATTTGCAATGTTCTTCTTTACGGTTTCTAAAATCGGCTTCAAAACAAAGCTTTGATTTGCCAGGCATAGTGTTTCACACCTATAATTCCAGAACTTCAGAGGCTGAGCAAGAAACCTAAGCCAGTCTGAATGACAGCCTGCCTCAAAACCCTATAAGAACAACAACACAAACAAAAAACCTGCTTCTTTTCTTTCTTTCTTTTTTGTTTACACACATGTATAAATATGGCAGTTAATTTGGTGTACTTCTTAATAGAGAACTTAGCCTAGCATCATATTTAAGGATCTCACCATCCCCTAAATCAGCCGTTTTACTTACATGTTTGCATTAGTTGTTTGTAGTCCACAGTGGGCTACAAAGACTTAAGGAGGCCAGGTCACGTTACCTGCCAAACCCTGACTGTGCTAAAAAGGGTGCCAGGATGGAGAGGCACATTTTGTTATCTTTTGTTCTATTCCCCGATTTTCTTTCGGCATTGAGGGCATTCGCCTTACAGCATCAGACTGAAATCCCTTCACTTAAATTGCATAGCTGTGCCCCAGCAGGGCCCACACGAACACAAAGACAGAGCAAAATGGATTTCTGCTAAGCCAGCGGGGCCCAAGAATATCAGTCAAAGGTGAAACAACTGGTTATAACTCAACCTTCTGCTATCCTCTGGGATGACATTAAAGAGGTTATTATTGCTGTTGTTTTTTCTGGTGATGTTGGCAATACAGTGGGACAGTGAACATCTTATGCAGACAACTGTACAGATGAGCCTTAGGAAGGTGAAAGAGTTACCCTTTGTACAGAAAAGAACAGATGTTTCCCAAGCCCCTCAAGCCTTCCTGTACTCTACCTCCATTTCTAGTCTATTCACATCTCTTATCATATTGGGCTTGCTAGAGAAAGCACATGGTTTCACACTTGTAATTTGGGCCTCTTCTGTCGCCTTGCCATTGACTTCCTGTTGCTCTGAGCAGACATGGTGATCTCAGCTATAGGTGAGAATCCTGTATGCTGATCCACATTCTACCTCCTTCTCCAAGCATATTCAATCCCAGAGGCCCATGGCTTCCATAGGTGGCAACTCAATGGCTAAGCCCCTACAAGGCTAGTTTCATATAAACATCATAAGGCCTAGTTTCTCCAGTGTCTTACTAATGCCTTCTAAACATAGTATGCTGCAGGCATTTCACCGCTACATTTTGAATCACATTCTTCCCTAAGCAATCATCTGAATGTCTCAGTTTTTCCATTAGTAAGATGATTAGAGTACAGAGTGATCTATTTATAATAAGCCCCAGCTTAAGCACTGTGGCTTTTCTTTGGCCTCATTTTAAATGCATCTCTCTTTGTTAATTAATATGCCTTATCCCAGATTTGCAAGTCACAAGAATGTTCCTGAGTTGGCCAGGGAGGAGGAGAACCACACCCCGGGCGGAAGCTGCAACCGTCCTCAGAATTGATGAGAATGCAATAATCATGTGAAGAGCAATGCTTAAGAGCTGGGTTCCAGGCTTGTCTTAGGCTGGTGGTTCTCAAGCTTCCTAATACTGCAACCCTTTAATATAGTTCCTCATGTTGTGCTGATCTCCCAACCATAATTTCCATTGCTCCTTCATAACTGTAATTTTGCTGCTGTTATGAGTCTTGATGTAAATGTCTGCAGGATTTTTGACATGCCACCCCTGTGAAAGGGTCATTTGTCCCCTAAAAGAGTCACAACCCACAGGCTGAGAACCACTATCTTAGGAAGGTGACAGAGTCTATGAGAGAGTAAAGAATAATGCTAACTAGATGGGACTGAAACCCTGGGACTTGGTCCCTATTGCTTTTAAACCTCCCTTCTCACCTAGGATATTTGGCACATGCAAAACACCTTAATGTGACTTAGTAAGGCACCTGGCAGAAAAGTTGATTAATGAAGATGAAGACACTAAAACTCAGGTTATTGAGTAACCAGGGCCTGGAGCCAGACCCCAATTAAACCACAAGTGGTAAAGGAAGGGATGAAAATGCCCAGTAGGTTCCATCTGGCTGCTTCTGGGGGTTAGCACAGAGCCTCACAGCCTTGTCAAATTAGCCTTCCCACCTCTTTTCCAGTGCAGGGAGGACCTGAAGGGGTTCTCCAGGGGACCTGGGCAATGCAGGGGCTCCAGCACTCCCTAGAGAGGGGCTGGAAAGTAAGGAATCCCGCTGGAAGCAAGCATGACTCACTGGTAGCCCAATCTTCTTTGTCATTCATTTCACAGGAGGGCCCCTAAACCTCCAATCCCATTTGTACCCCACTGAGGAGATCTGATAACAGTCTTGGCAGACCTTAGGCTTTTCAAACTTCTGGCAGGGGCCTCACTGACCCATAACATGGCTGTACACATGATTTCTTCTCATACTGTCTTTGTAAATTGACCATGGCTAACCTTGCAGTTCTAATCAGATCAATCAGAATAACATTTCTTTAGCTGCTGCTCACTGGCAGCCTCCTGGGCTGAAGCGTGACTCAGAGTCAGCCTTGGACACCAAAGGCGGATTTTGGAGTTTCCAGTGGTCTCAGGTTTCTTTTGCTTTTATCACAGTTGGTGAGCTTTGTAAGGTCCGTGTTTACAGCCATGCAAATTAGCCTCAGCTGGAGAGAACTCAGGTCGGGCCTAAATGAAATCACGCACTGAGTCAAAGGTATTTTATCAAAAATTACAAGTGTGGCCACAATACTGGGGTTAAACCAGACTCCCTTAGCAAGTAAACTGACAGCTTTGTCTAGTGGAACCTGAACTCTTGGCCTCTGGAAGCTGCAGTCTCCTAAGGAATGGTAGGATGATGAAGGGCCAGGCCAGCCTAGTGGAGGCAGGCCAATCCCACTGATGGCTATGGCTGCCAAGCACTTTTTGGATATAAGGACAGTTGTGATGAAGGGATATTGCATTTTTAGAGGAAGAAATGTGTTTGCAAGCTTGGTTTACAGTATAATTTCTGTCATTCATTGGTTGGGCAAGTCTCAGATTGACTGACTTACACACATACTCAGTTTCAAAATGTCTGTGAGACAAGGTGTCTACATGCAGTTAAGTTCTGACATTTTGTACCTGGAAAGAGTTGTTTAAAACTCCCTCTTCAGATGCTATGCCACTTACAAAAGCTAAATGATATAAGACGCAACCCCTAGTTAGTTGCCTCTGGCTCCAAATCTACATTGAGATTTTCCAAAGATTGCCAATTGATATCTTAGTACCTAAAGGAACTTTATTTTAAAATGATTCTGTTAAAATAGGGGGGTTATTAAAACCACAGTTATTCCCTGAGCCCCATGTACCTGTGATTCATACAACACGACATAAGCTTTAAGGCAGCCAAGTTTCCAGAATGCTCCAGGAGTGCTGAGATGTTGGTTCCTGTGAAATTCTCTTGTCTAGCTGCCCTCTCACACAGAATTAAAACCTGTGGATGTTAAGTGTTCTCATCTGCAGGGCAACCATCTGAGCCTCGGAGTCCCTCAAACTGAGGCCTATCTATTGACAGACAAGACAACTGTCACACAGACTTCACAGGTCTCATCCGGGATCTGACTCTTGGCTGGGGTGGGTCGGAACTATAAAGCAGGAGCACTGACAGCAAGCCAGTGCTACTTTGACTGGACAATGACTGGAAATAAGAGTCAGACTTTGCCAAGTGAACCTAAAGTCAACACTGTAGTTACATTTAGATGAAGGCACTGGATTTCATGGAACTAAGAACACAACCCTCAGCTGTCTATTCTTGGCCTGCTACTTATGAGCTGTGTGATACTAGGCTGTGTGAAACCCAACCCCTCTGTACTCTAGTCTCCTAATTGGCAAAATGGGAGTAATGCTGGTAATCACCTTCCTGAGCTCTTGTGGAATTAACTACGTTAATATATACCAAGCAATTAAACTATTAAAACAAAAACCTCCTAGCATCACTACCACTAGTGAAAGCTTCTGTGGTCATCTTCACTTGGAGAATACCCCCCAAATCCAAAATTATTGAGTCTTCTTCTGACCATAATGAGCATCTGCCTTGGGATGGGGCGGGGGATAGTCTGTGCATGTGAAAAGGTAATTGTCAACTTCACATACTCGGGTGTGTGCCCTGCAAAGCATTTTCAAGATTAGTGTGAAGCATCCACATGACCTGGCCTTGTGACTTGAGTACGCATGTTGGATCTTTCTTATTACTTTTCCATCCTCAATACACTTCTCCTGTAGATCTGGACATTGGAAGAATCGCTGCCACCGTCGTATCCTAGCATGGCCACTCAGCCCCATCCCTTCTCCAGCTCCAGGCACTGCTTACCATCTTAGAAACTTGGAATAAAGGAATGAGGTTCCAGGTGACTTCCGAAAAACAACAACGCACTGTATTTAATTGGTTTTCTCCCAGTATAACTTCAAGCATCTAATTACACCTTGTCCTTTTTAATTAGTGATCCTAAAGTGTATATTCAAATAACCCTTCTCTGTCTTTATATAGATTTTAAAGATAAGGTAGAGAAGGGGGTAGGTTCTAGAATTAGTCCAAAGGAGCGGAATCCCATAGTTCATCCACTGTGAATTTGAGCCATTCATTCCACACTCTGCAACTCTGCTTAGGGACAGCTTTTACTGTGCTGACACAAGCTTTTCCAATATGCACTTGGCTCAGAGAACTTGGGATAATGTGATGTGAAATTTGGCCTCCTGGGCTTCCATTGCTCTCTGGACCAGGCAAGACTTAGCTGCGACTCTCATTCTAAGGTGCCCTCTTGTGGCTTTTGGGAGGAAATGACTGTTCTGATGACAAACTGGCCTGAGTTATGAACCCAGATTAAATTATTCTTTTAACAGCCAAGCTTATAAACAGAGCTGAACTCCCAGGACAATACCGTAGATTCGATATTCTGAAACAAACACCGATATCCACACTTAAGTTTTACCCACTTTCTAAGAATAAGCAGGTAAAATAGACGTTGAAGCCAACTTCGGGGGTTATCTCAATTCTGAAAAACCCCAAAGGAAGTAATGTTCTGCTGGTACCTGTGTGGGAGAAATGGTACCCACTTCCTTTGGGTAAACTACTAGTTGGAGGTTTGTTAACTGCATAACAGAAAAAGCATTGATTATTCTAGGTCTACTCCGGGGTCTGGGTAAAGTACTAATATTCCCAGGACGCAGATTTGTACAATCAACACTTGGGCATTCTTGACACAATAACTCAACACACTTATCAAACACAGGAGAAATGTTAAAGACATGCCAACTTATCCTCACCCCAAGGGGCGAAATAATACATATACCTTTCCAAGGCAGCACAGAGAAATTATCTTTGTTTTTACAATTACAAAAGCTGGAGTAATATAAACTTGGAAGGGCAGCAGGTTATAAAAACCCTATAAATTTATGTTCAGGCTTCCAAGCAATGCTCTCTTTTCACCCTTCTCCCCTCCCTACTACAATGAGACACAAAGTCTGGGACTTGAGCATTAAAGCCTCAATCCTCGCCAAAGTTACCAAATTACAATCAATGCTGAAGGATTTTGGCACCAGGAAGTTTCAACAGAGTATCATCTGATAAGCCATCACAGCCCATCTCCCCTAAAAGGACTCAGAGAAAGTGGCCAGTACTTCATTAATTCTTAAGAAATATCCACTAAGGAGACAGAGGGAGGAGGATGCTTTCATACATCTTACAGGAGAGATGATTCATAATTCAAAGTCAGATTAGAGCATCTCAAGAGCAGAAGGATATTGGCGGGTCTTGAAGATTTTCTGTCAGGCAAGTTTAGAAAATAACTGGGAAGCTTATCAAAAATTAGTGACCTCTTTGACAGAGGCCAAGAGAAAGAGCCTCTGGCAATAGAGACAGACACTTGGAACCCTGTCAAGGCACTGACCTTCTTGCTCGGGAACAAATGTAACTTAGGAAGAGTGTAAACACGTACGCACTAATAGTGTAAACACTTATTTTACAGTGCAAGAAAGAGAACACAAGCCAACCTGAGATGAAGTACTAGCTGTTGGAATGTGTCATTACAGGAAGTTGTGGAATGCATCTATAAATAATGGAAAACAAGAATGGTCCAGAGATGTTCTAGATTCTTTTTAAGCTTTTTTTTTTTTTTTAAACAAAACAAAACAAAACACAGTCTCATGTAGCCCAGCATTGCCTAGAATTTATGACCCTCTTGCTTCAGCCTCCCAGGTGCCAGGATTACAAGTGTGTGTCAACATACTTGGCAATGTTTTCTTCCCAAAGCTCTGACATGACAGCAGTTTATAAAACAAGAGATTGACATAAACCTCTGAGAATGCCTATAAGTATTTTCATAATTATAATTTCATTTTATTCCCATAACAGCCATGTTAAGAAGTTGATACTCAATTTTATAGAGAAAAGGTTGATGTGGGAAGGTAGTTCACTCTGACTAGAGGAATAATAAAGACTGTATGGAATGGCGGGAAGACTGTGTCGACTGGCGGGGATATTGTCAATTGTATTCCATGTTCTTGTTCTCAATTTGGTTCCTGCTGTGTCTGTAATGGCTGATGGGCCTGATATGAGGACGAGGATGGCAATAACCTGAGTATGCAAAGTGTCCTGCCTAAGAATTTTTGTTGATTCATAAAATGCAATGGATTGGCTCAAGGGAAATAACACACATGAAATCTATGTATTTCGTAGCACTAACTGTACACAAGGCACATATTTTTCTTCAGGAGTTTGACTCCCCACACCCACCCCACCCCAGTAGAATACTAAAGAACACTTTGGATAATCTAACAATGAAAGCAACAGTTTAGACTTCATCAGGTGTAGCTGTGTCTTGGCTCCTGTAACAATGGCTGTTCCTGTTTATCAACTTCAACTCAATCATCTCAGTGAAAACTGTGACTGTCAACAGTGTGGTGAATTAAAAGAGGAATCATAGACATATGCTGAAGACCTTGTGGATACTCTCCAATGCTCATCATCAACATCTTCCCAGTTAGAGAAGTTCAAAGCCTTAGAATTCACTTCAGTCTTGGTTTCTATGTCATGATGAGAGAATGGAACTACACCAGGAGTGGGTTTCCTTTTCATTCTTTGACTGCTTGTTGTAGAATAAGAGTCTTGCTCAGTTTGAGAAGCCATGTTTGTCTTAGTGTAAGACAAGATCAACTTTGGGAAATGTAAACACTGCTATAAAGCTTGACATTAGAAGTTCTCATCTGAGTTCAGCTGACTGAACAATAAAGCCCATCTTTTCTGAAGCATACATGTGGAATGCTCTGCTCTACCTCAGAGATCTGCACATTTCTGCCTTGATGTTGGCTCAGCCCCTCCTTCCAAAGTTCAGAGAGCTGGATGGTTCAATATCCAACACACACCGTTCTTCCTCTAGTTCAGACATTAGAAAAAGACCTACTGGACAAGTGTTCTTGTGGTTTCCTCATATGGGAACCATCTCATGATTATGCTGAAGGATTTGGCCCCTGAAGCTGAAAGTCCTTTAAAAAGCCACTTTCATCTTCACTTCAGGAGAAAAGAAAACAAACATCGGATTCTAGAAGGGATCCATCTTGACGTTTGAAATCTGGCCACAGGCATGGAGGCTGAGTGGGCTCAAAGGGGCAGGTTTGCAATTTTCTGGCATTGACTTAGCTTTTTACTTTCTTTACAACTTAAAACCCCAGCTTAAGGTAGGCTACAAAGTTCACTGAAAACTCCAAACACCATTCCTCCTGGGAAGCCCATGGAGTTTTGGCTCCATTTGCAGTGAACCCTCAAACATAGCATGCATGCATGTAGATTCTGTGGGGTGATGGAACCTCACCAAGGAGCAAGCCTGAAGAGTTCAAAGGAAGCATATCCCTCCTTCCTACAATGCAATAAAACAAAGAATCAAGGACTAATTGCCTTAATTGAAATCAACTGTTGGGTAGGCACACAATTAGGAGATAAGAAACAAGAATGAATGACCAAATGTTAACATACTTGAAAACAAATATTCTCTTACAAAAACAGAAATAACTCATTTTAGGAAGAAACAACATGTTACCAAAACATCCACAGAGAAACAAAACAGAGCAATACAATTGAAGAAGAAATGGAGAACACAGAAGAATTTAATGTGATATTACATAAGACAATACTTGGTTAGTTAGAGAAGCTTTGTTGTTGATAGAGGTAAACTGAGGGCATCTTTAGAGTATAGAGATTTTCCTTCTGCCTTTCTTATAGTGATAGATGGCATCTAAAAAGCCAGCCCCCCCCACACGCCACACAACACACACTCATCCATCCATCCATCCATCCATCCATCCATCCATCCATCCACCCACCCATCCACAAGAACCTAGCTTTCCTGTAATCTACTTCACGGCTGGTCAGTGACTTCTTGCCTGGTACTGCTCTTACAGATGAATTTCAGTTGTTCCATGTAACATGTACTCTTTAAAGTTTCACTCTGTGACTAGAGAGATGGATCAGTGGTTAAGAGCACTTGCTGTTCTTCCATTGAGCTTGAGTTTGAGTCCTAGAACCATGTTAGATAGCCCACACCTGCTTTAACTCTAGCTCCAGGGATCCAAGGCCCACTTCCAGCCTCCACAGTCATTCACACATTCACATTCACACACAGACACAGACACACACACAGACACACACACACACACACACACACACACACACACACAAATACATACACATGTACACAATTAAAAGTTAAAAAAAAAAGTAAAGATTCATTACCATATCTAATTATTGGGATCACATTTTTCTCATGATAAAATACTTCTGGTGTACTTAGAGGATAAAAATTGCTGATCATGGTTTTAGGCCCATGGGAAAATTTAATTTGGATCACAAAACTACCATCAGGAACTTCTGGTTTGTCTTTTGTAAGATGCAGCCCATTTCATGTAATATAGTTATGTTTGTAGCGGCACAGGGAGTATGAACTGACACATGAAATCCACCACATAATTTAAGAAGGAAGTACAGATGGCAGTAACACCATCTGATATATACTTGAAACTTTCTCAGATCCCCATAGATTTCACAGCACCCTGGTCAAGTAGATTTGGTCCTGATAATCATATCAATAGGAAATATGAGAAGAAAGACAACCACTCCCTCCAAGTTCACAGAGCCAATTGGCAACTGAACAAGGGCTCACTGGGTCCTTAGCACCATTCTGCTGTTAACCAAACATGAATACCAAACATGACTGTGGCAATGTTGGTGACCACAGCAAGCTATCACAGAATGTGGAGAGCAGCCATCATAGAATGTGGGCTGATCACATACCATAGACTATGGACAATATGAGCTCAGTTCATTATCACAGAAGGGCATGATGTATGGCTCTTGTATTAGTCAGCTTTCATGCTCAACAACAAGATACCTGAGAATTCCTGAAACAAATAACTTAGAAAGAGAAAGAGCATATTTTTGCCCATTATTCTGTATGTTCTATGTCAAAATCTAGTGTTTCTTTTGTTTCAGGCCTTCTGCAAAAGCACCAACCATATCAGGACAGGAGAACATGGAAGACCCAACTGCTCTGCCCACTTCATGAGCTGGAAGTGAGGAGAGACTAAGGTCCTATAATCCTATTGAGGGTATGTCTCTAGTGACTTAAGGACCTTCTACAGGACTCTGTGTCTCAAAGGTTGCAGTAGTACCATCCTGGGAACCAAAGCTTTACCAAATGGGTCTTTGGGAGACTTACTAAACTACAACAGATATTATCTTGTGCTATGGCTAAGGGATTAGGAGACAACAAGGGATGGCACCTTTCTTTGTGTTGAGGTGTTTAACTGAGGTCATATTTGGCCTCACTCATATCTGCCTAGTTGCTGGATGATGGTAAAGTTGTTCTGTAGCTGGAAGATTTCCTGTGTCCTGCCTGGCCCACAGTCTGGGCAAATCTCTCACCCACAGTCTCACAGCCTTTTATAAAATAATCACACAGAGGCTTAATATAATTTACAACTGCTTGGCTATTAGTTCAAGCTTATTACTGACTAGCTCTTACACTTAAATTAACCCATAATTATTATCTATGTTTAGCCACATGGCTTGATACCTTTTCTCAATTCTGCCTTCACATCTTGCTTCCTCTGTGTCTGGCTGGTGACTCCTGACTCAGCCTTCCTCTTCCCGGAATTCTCCTCATCTGCTTGTCCTGCCTACACTTCCTGCCTGGCTACTGGCCAATCAGCATTTTATTTATTAACCAATCAGAGCAACACACATTCACAGCATACAAAACAAAATTCCATAGCATTGTTCTATAGATGACTAGTGGCTTTTGGTTTTTAAATCCTCATGCTTTTACACAGAAGTCATCTTCCCAATGGGACTTGCCTTGAAAACCCCATTTAAAACTGCCGCCCCCACCCACACCTTGCCTATGCTGATCCCCTCACCTTGCTCTACTATAGGATTGTCAAAATTTGCTTGTATTAATGCCTGTTAAACTCCACAGGGCAACAACCATTTGGGGGTTGGTTTTTCTCCCTCTTACACATTGCTAATATTTACAAAGAGCTGTCCAAAAGAACTTACTGTGTTACCATATTTAGTAGCTACTGAAGAAAAATAGCTAGTGTAAAGGACTGAACATTCCATTGTTTGTTATTATTTAAATGGCTACATGTTATCACATTCTAGTACATACTTAGAACACTGCCCTGTACCAGAGAGTCTAATAAATTGGTTCTATGAATGAATTTATTATTGATGAGATATAATTGCACATATATATATACATATTTATGTATGCATGAGTGAGTGCATATGCATTTGGAAGCCAGAGGCTGATAATGGGTGTCTTCTCCAATTACTCTACTCTCTACTTTTTGAGGCAGAGTCTCCTGTTGAACCTAGACTTCACTATACTGAATGGCTAGCAAGCCCCACAGATCTTCTTATCTTTGTCTTTCCAGTGCCAATATTACAGGCATTCACTTTACTCCTAGCTTTTTTGAACCCCTGGGGATCAAACTCAGGTCTTCACATTTATTGGTAAGGCACTTTACCAACTGAGCAATCACCGCAGTCCTATGATATCTAATTTTTTTGGGGTGGGATACAAACTACTTTTACTAACAGCAATTTAAACACATTTTTCAATATAATTAATGACTATAGTTGTGCTGGATAGTTTTATGTCAACTTGATACAAGCTAGGTTCATTGGAGAAAAAGGAATTTCAATTGAGAAAATGCCTCCATAAGATCTGGCTGTAGGCAAGTCTATAGGGGGTTTTCTTAATTAGGGATCGATATAGGAGGGCCCAGTTCATTGTGGGTGAGGTTACCCCAGGCTAGCAGTCCTGGGTTCTATAAGAAAGCAGGTTGAGCAAGCCATGAGGGGCAAACAAGTAAGCAACACTGCTCCATGGCCTCTGCATCAGCTCCTGTGTCTAGGTTCCTGCCCTGTTTGAGTTCCTGTCCCAACTTCCTTTAATGACAAACAGTGACAAGGAAGCATAGGCCTAGTAAACTCTTTCCTCTACAAGTTTCTTTGGTCATGGTATTTCATCACAGCAATAGTAACCCTAATCAAGGAAAACAATAGTTCAGAATAAAATTTGAAAATTCAGAAGACAGCAAGCACAGATTTCTTTAACTAACTGGATCCTTCTGCCATCTAAGACTTAGATCATTTTCTGGGGAAAGAGCAAGAACCAGCGGGATGTAGTGAACACCCGTGTGCCTGTCATTACAGCGATGACATCACAGTACCTTTTTGGCTTTGTTCTTCTTCTGATAGGTCTCTGACAGGGGTTTTTTCTTCTGTTGAGTTGTGTCTTTGGAGAATAAATATTCAAATTCACTGGTGTCCCTAATATGAGGTTCTTCTAAGGAGTCCCATAAAGTTGGTGTGGCATCTTGGCTTGAAAGAGAAAAAAGCATCAAGTTAATCATAGGAAACAAAGCAGGAAATAGTATAATATGCTGAAATCTTTCTCTAGTACACTTCTTAAAAAGTGTAAAACCCTGGTAAAGCTCAGATAAAAGCTTTTCAAGTCACACATTTTAGACGTCAAAATACGTAACAGATATTTGAACCTACATCTTCACTTAAACATCCAAAATACATGATGGTGATTAGTTCAGTCCAGAGTGCTAGAGAAGGCCCTTAGGACTAGAATTCCTGTGGGTGAGATTTCGTTCCTCTCTCAGTTGTGGCATCTCCAGAAGCCAAAAATATCATTATAGGGAGGCAGAAGGGATAATCAATTCTATACATGGGCAAGGTCATCCTGTTAAATAAAATGTATAAGCATGTATGCAAGAGACATGTATGTGGGGAAGGATATGCATACCATGGCATGCATGTGCAAGTCAGAGGAGAATTTCAGTTCTCTCCTTCCACCACTCAGAACCTGGGGATCAAATTCAAGTCACCAGGCTTGGCTGCAAGCATCCTACCCCCACAGAGCCATTTCACGGGCCCAAAGTCATTCTTTAAAGGATTGAAAATGGAACAGCAAGGTAGAGATGTGCCCCCTCTGAGGATTGTAAATACAGCTGTTGGGACTGAGTCAGGTCAGCTTAGTCCAGAGACTTAATAAATACATGACTAGTCAGCTACTCATTTGATACATTGGGTGTATAGCATCCTACCAGAGACAACACTGCCACACAAAACCATATAATTTTGCCATGCATCAGCCCCCACCATGGGGATTCCACCTAAAGCATCTATGGGGAATTTGTATTTTATTTTCTAGAAATAGGCTGTTATGAATCAATGAGCATGCAGCTGCTGGAAATCAAGTATATCGGAAGCACCTCGAAGAGCTGGGGTATATGGGCCTCTTTAGAGTCTCCCTCATTTGGAATGTGTGTGTCATTTGCTTTCTGCACACTGGTGGCATTGAAATGCTTTCTCAAGTTATTATTAATGCCACAGAAAGAAAAAGTAAATTTCTTCTATATTGATTTTTCAAATACATGAGCATGGCATGCACGATCCTTAACACTTAACACTATTTACCTTTGTTTCAATATGTATTTTTTGTTTCAATTAAAAATAAAAATAAAGCTACCTTTATATAATAGACTACATAGACTACATATAATAAACACATTCGTTACGCTATTAAAGGATTTGGTAGCAAACCATGATTTTCATACTCAAAGCAGTCGTGCTCAGAGGTGGAGAAATTTTTTTGAGGGAGCCATGATGAAAGAATGGGGATGTGTTCCATTGGCAGGGAGTGGCCATGCTGTGGTCTTAACATCGCAGAGAGGACAAGGCTGACACGTCCACCACGTCAGTCACTCCTAATGTCCTGCTCATCTGCTTTTCAGTGGATTTGAAGCACTAGATTTACAGTGTTTGCAGAACCAGCTCAACCAATGTAACTAATGGAAGTTGGAGCATTTGACTGTTTTCCATTTTTAAAAAAAGTGGGAAATTACAAGAGGAAAAAAAAATCAATGATTTTCCCCCAACTCTTATTTACTCTTCTTTGAACAGTGTATGAAGGAAGGGCCTGTCCTCCAGCATGAGGTTTTATGATGCTATGTCTATGGCATTGGCTGCTCATGAAGTCTCTTGGGGGATGAAGGGAAGGCACGCAAGTGAGAAACAGGTGTGAGACAGTTATATGTGCTGTCAGAATGTGCCGGTCCAGGGCTCACAGGTGGGATTCATCACTGTAGAGTGACTGTACAATGAGTTGAGAGCACTAATAAGGAAACACAACTCAAATATTCTGGGAAATCATCTCTTAGGAAATATCTAAATCTTGAATGAGAAATGGGATACTAGCACATTACTGTTAGTGTTGGGGACTATTTTAGGATCATATTTTTTTTAAACTATTCATTTGGGAAATTATAAAGCACTTTTTATCAGCATTAAATAAATACATCTAGAAATTTCTGCAAGTAAACTCTTGACCCTTATTTTTTGGCAAGAGGACTGGGGACAATATGAAATACATCATCAACTTTGGTCATCACATGCTTGGTTTGGTGGTATTTCCCCTGCTCTTATACTAGTTTCCAATTTTTTTCCTATAATTGTGAACTACAAGTTATTTTGTTTAGTTATATTGCTTTCCCTAAGCAAAATTTTAGAAAAACTTGAAAATTCAATTTTGAATTGGGGAATAAGCTTTTTTTTAAAAAATGTAGTTTTAGCCAGGCAGCAGTGGCACACAGCTTTAATCCCAGCACTCTGGAGGCAGAACCAGGTAAATCTCTGTGAGGTTGAGGCCAGCCTGGTCTACAGAGCAAGACCCAGGATAGGCACCAAAACTACACAGAGAAACCCTGACTCAAAAATATACATTCTTTGCAAATAAATAAATTTCAAAACTAGAAAGTGATTAAGAAACAAGTCAATATTTCTCTCATTGTCTTTCTGAGAGGTTCAGAAATGAAGCAAGAAATGTAACTCTAACGTGCTTGGATGGAGGTTTCCAAGTCACCATGACTTTCCGCCTTATAGCTCAAGCTCAATAACATACACAAATGGAAGGTGCTTGCCATATCAGCTCCCCACACATGCTACTTTCTCTGGATATCAATAAGGAATATGGCTGTAAAAGAAGTCTCATGAACAGAGTTCAAAGGGGGGGGGCATATATTTTAAGACTCTCTTCTGATCTAGACAATGAATAACTCAGCCATCTCAGTGTTTTCATAAAAAGTTGAAAAGCATACTTGTAACTGCTAAATATCTAGATTCAACAAGGAGCCCTAGAGACTAGTGAATAATACTTTTGAATGTATCTACAGGGACATTTCCAGAGAGAATTACAATAGGGTGGGAAGATTAGTCCTGGATATGAGCATATCATCCCACAGGCTCATGGACCAGATGAAAAAAAAAAAGAAAGCTTCTGTTGTATTCTGTTTCTCTCCTTCCTGGCCAGTAGATGAGCTACTTCACTGTGCCATATCCTCACTGGCATGATAGACTGAAATCTCTGAGACCATAAGCCAAAATAAATCCTTCACACTTTTTCTCAGGTATTTGTCATAGTGATAGAAAAAGAAAGGACAACATCAGACCCAAAGGTTGGTTATCAAAAACTAAGAAAGAGTATCATAAAAGACACTGCAGAAATCCTCAATGAACCAATAGTGCAGACTCTGCTCCAATATCTTTATAATTACTCAACTAAGTCAGTGGTGTTAGAGATGGCCCTAGCTTAGACCTGAATTCTTCTCTAGTCCATAAAATGGAACATTTATCTTGAAGACTAATCTGATACTGAACACATTCCTTCTCCCAGAAGACCTGGAAAAGACAATCTCCCCCAGACACTGTAAGCTTGAGTACTTAAGGTACTCACCATATTATAATATTTAAAAATGGGTATTACCCAATGTAAATATTGAGCTGTCAATAATAAAATGCCACTTGGGAAGAATCCTGTGAATTTGTAACAGAGAATGGGACAAGGGAGAGCTTACCTATTATCACTTATTTGTATTCTAGTCCAATACAAAGGCTTCATGGGACAGCTGGGTTCAATGGCTGGTTTACGAGGACACTGACTAGAAGAAGAGCTGAGTCCAAAGGATAGTCCAGGAGGAGGTGGAGGTGCAAGTCCTGGGGGAGGATGAGGAGGAGGAGGAAGAGGAGGAGGAGGAGGAGGAGGAAGCCCTCCACTGTTAGGAGGAGCCAGGACATTAGGAAGTGGTGGTGGGGGAGGAGGTGGGGGAGGTCCAGCACTTGGAGGCAGAGGAGGTGGTGGAGGAGGTGGAGGAGGTGGTGGTGGCGGCCCAGCACTCATAGGTGATATGGGTGGCGCTGGTGGCAAAGGTCCAAGTCCAGTGGGGAGAGGTGGAGGGGGAGGAATGAGAGGGGGAGGAAGAGGAGGTGTGGGAGGTGGAGGTGATGTCTTCTGTTGACTAGATGAGATGCCTTCCCCTGTCTGAAGTGGTGCATGGATGTCTTTTGTGGGAGAGAGTTGGGTTAACGAGATATTCAACTTCTTGGGTACTATCTGGTTGCTTCTGGTTGTCTTGCTTTCACCTTCACAGGGCTTGAGGAATGTCTCTCTGTCTGTCTGGATGCACACATTTCTGAAGGCCTTTGGGGGGCAGTCATCATCAGTGGAGATACATGCGTCTCTCATCTCTTCACATCCTCCTCCCCAGCGGTGGTCTAACTGTTGCTTGAGATTTTCAATAGTTTCTTCAAGTCTTGCTGTTATTAATGCATGCTCACCCCGGATGTGAAATGTCTTAAGTTCAAATTGAGCCTGCAAGAAAAAAAAAATCAAGGGGAAAGTAAGAGCTTAATGATAACAAACCTATAATAGGCATTCAATAGTACCATGAATGTGTAAATGCATCCTTTAAAGCAATGGTTCTCTACCTTCCTAATGCTGCAACCCTTTAATAAAGTTCTTCATATTGTGGTGATTCCCAACCATAAAATTATTTCCATTGCAAATTCATAACTGTAATTTGCTACTGTTATGAATTGCAATGTAAATATATTTTGGAGATAGAGGTTTGCCAAGGGGTCATGACCCACAGGTTGAGAAGCACTATCCTAAAGACTGGCGCACATAATGCAGAGAAATGAAGACATTTGTTCAAGAATCCAAAAAGGTATAAATCTTCATTTCAGAACTTTCTAGACAACTAAACATCTAGGAACTATTGAATAATATCATCCTGTCTGAGTTTATGGGAGATTACTGCCATGAGTTAAGGTTTAGAGTAAATCTACTTAAGAACTTTCACTTAATATCAAATGCAGAAGAAATAAATTTAATAGAGGTTTGGACATGCTTGGATGTATCTCTTACAGCTTTTGGTGTGGACTGAGAAAAACAAAGGTAAGGGCGTAGGGGAGGACACTTAGAGCTTGTGCTGGTGTGGGGCTGTTCTTCTCTGTTTGTTAGAGGGTCTCCCCCATCAGCTTTCCATAGTACTGCTGCAGAAACAGAAGGCATGGGGAAGAGCAATGCCACTTTGGATTGTCTGTCTGTTTTTTCAGTTTCCAGATGAAAGCTGACCAGTGTCACTATTTGGGGCTATTTCTCACTGCTGCCCCTCATCTGGGTTCTTAGCTCCACTGGATGACATCAGTGGAATACTGTCTTTATTTCTGCATCCCAGCAGTGAGTGCAGCATTGGAAAGGAAGGTGGATAAAATCTCAGAAACAGCCACACATACTCTCTGTCTTAAGAGCCTTGCTTAATGGCTAATCAAGTCTTTCTTTGCTATAATGTCAGCTCACAGATATCTAGAATAACAGCTACACACGAGGGTATAATCCTTTACACTGTTAAAGAAATGTGTTTAATGATCTAGTCAGCAAGTTTAAATAAAAAGGAAAGCTTTTCTCTGCCTTCATTGAGATACATTTTAACTATTTTTTTTAACTAGGTTCAAATTTTCCCAATATTGATTCTTACAAATCAATCCCCAAATACCAGGAGAATTTAGAGACAGAAGTTTCTGATCATCCCATTCTTAAACATGGTAGCTCCAGCGAAACTATGAAGAAGCAGAGAGAGCAGGGCACTAAAATGTGCAACACAGTGGATGGGATTCACACTATCTATCCCGTGCCTAAACTTTGCTGCTCTATAGGTCTGTGGCCTTAGCCTAGCCATTTCCTCATTGGGGGTAATGATGAGCCATTTCCAGTTTGTTTGTTTTAATGATTAAATGAGATGCTTCATGTAAATCAGGACACTTCCACTGGTGTTAATAACGATGACATTGGAATAAGAACTTTGTAAATTCTTATTATTGTAAATTTTCAGATAACACTTTGGTTGAATGAAGGCATAAAACCAGAAAAAGCTGAAGCCATCAATATGAGCAATACACTACAAATACAAAAGTGTGCTCAATTTTCATGTGTTCTACTACCAAGCACTTGAAAGCAACTTGAAACTTCATCCAGCCACGGAGTTAAGGCTGACTTTGTTTCAGCATCTTCCCAGATCCATCATTTCTCTCCACCTCTCCTACATCCTACCACAATTTCTATTCCGCATTACGCACCAACATTTTAATTTCTGTGACTACTTTAGTTCTGTCACAACAAAATAACTTAGTATTGGTGTTCCTCACCAAACCTATTTTCAAGACAAGTTTTTGTATTGCTTTGTATTGACAAGTATTACTGAGTCAATCAATACTGACAGGTCAAGAACTGACTTAAGACTTCAACCTCTTACGGATACAAAATAACTGCAAAGACAAGCATTCTCTAAAGAAATTCCCCTTCAATAAGATAACTGAGCAACATCTATAAGTATAGGCCCAGGACCCAACTCTCAACCAAATCTGATGATATGTGCTTGTAAGTATTGTTTTGGAAGCTAAGTGTGAGCTTACTGATATAGGCAGAAGAGAAATTGGACAGGTTAATGTCTATCATAGTTTCTCTGTAAGAAAAATGAGGGTAATAGTAGGATCCACTTTCCAAAGCAGCCATGATGGGTAGATGAGTCCCCATTTATAAAATCAGGCATTGAGGGGCATTTAGAATGAAGTACTGTGTAAGTCCACATCATTGCTGTTGCCTTTTGCAGTGCTAGACATTAACCAGAGACCAATGACCACATCTGTGTGTTGTGAACTCACTACACGTAATCCTAGTGAAATGCTCTATCTATCCTGCTCCATGCTTCAAAAGTATACATTAAATCTTCCCCATCCACCTCTTTTCCTTTATGGCAGAGCTTTTGGGAGTAAAAATACAAGAACAAAACATTTAAAAAATTACCCAACGTTTGCTGTGTCCACTTTTTTAGCTATTTGCTTCTAGCCAAACTACAGTTGGCTTCTGTCCACTGTTCTATAAAAACTCATGTGATTTAGCCAGCATTTTTGGGTGGATTTTACCTGTCCTCTCTGTTGGTGCTGTCTGCAGCTGGTATCTTGAAATTGAATGTCCCTGGAATCCTAATTCCACCCCATACTCCTATCCAGGTATTTTTCCTCCTACCTCTCTGCTCTCTCCAGTCAGCCCTGGACTGCCTTCCCCTTCATTCCTCAGATGTTGATTTGCAAGGCATCTTTTTGTCACTCTTTTTCTTACATTGTACTCTCTCTCTAGGTTTTCTGTATTCACAGGATAAATGAAATTCACTCAATGATACACTGGCAACCTCTAAATTGGTACCTTGAGACTGTGATTCCAACTACCCTTTAGATTAACATGCCTGCCTATTTAATCAGCTAACACAGACTTCACAAGTCTGAAACAGCATTCATTAGGGGAAAACTCCAATTTGTTTCTCCTCTGAAATTTCTCTTACATCATCTGGCATCACCCGTACCCCATGTGGGCTCCTTGGTTGCACTCAGTCTCTGATTTAGTCCTTTGTTTTCATCCATGCCACCTAAGCCTTTCGCTGGACCCTTTTTTTTTTTTTTTTTTTTTTTAAATCAGGACAGGGGTTAGAAATCTACCTGGTTTTATTTGCTTGTTTTATGTTTGTCTTTAAACTTTAATTTAGCCAACTCTAATTCTAGGAAGACTTTTCTCAGAAACAAATTCATGTGTTTTATTCCTTAAGACCCTTTCCACACTGAGCTATTGCTTACAGACCTGAACGGTAGAGTTAGCACAGAGCGCTCCACTTATCACTTTTCTGCCTCCTTTGTGTACTTTGGGCCCTTGCCCCATGCTGAGATATGCCAGGGATTCCAGACTTATATATTTCCTTGCATCTCCCAGGCCCACGCTCTTTCATGAAAATAATTGTCCCCTCGGACTCCTTTCCTTTGCAGCAAACAACCAAGGAAAGATCACCAAGAGTAGATTTACCAGTGTAGATTCCATAAGCATGTTCTATATAAGTTGTACTCATTGCCATGGGGGAGGGATAATTAAGAAGGCAAACAATGAATTCCCAGGCATTCCACACCAACTTGTTGAGGTTATGATGGGAAATCCTACCGATCACTAAGATCACCCCCTTACCCACAAACGAGAACTGAACCTATGCCCACCACTACTCAATAATCTCTTTATCTTGGTAGAAAGCCCCTCATTCCACCCATCAATTTCCTACTAATTATTTCAAATGTGTATGGTTGTGTTATACATCAAGCATCTAAGGTCCATGCACACCAGAAAATGAGCTTTTTGGGAAGCTGCTTTTAACTCTATTTGTGCTCTCCTTACAACATCTCTGCACATGCTCTTTTCCCTTCTTTGTTGAGGCTCATCTCTAGAGGCAGAAGTGATGAGGTCAGAGCAGAACTTTGCTTGATAATCATGTGCTTACTCTAAGATAATCTTTCTTCAGGATCCTGGCTTTCTTTATGAACCATCAAGCCCAGGTCACAGAACCCTCAGCTACAAATAACTAAGTGAATGGAACATAGAGCCTCTATAACTTGTGTACTCTACTTGAACAGTGAACTCACAAGAGTCTCTTAATCCTAGCTCCTTCAAACTCACAACCATCAACAAGGCAATCCAAATTAAATCATGCTGCTTTCTTTCTTCAACATTATTTCTATTGGTCCAAGGAATAGTTCTCAAGCTTGTTCTCTGTCAGAACCTCCAGAGAGCTTTGTAGAAGATACCAACAGGCCCATTCCTGCAGACTTTCCCTTGTACCAGTGGTATTAGGACTCCCTAAGAGGTTTTGCCAGGAGCCAGAGCAGAAGCCAACAGCAACTGTTGGGTCATTTTTTACTCTAATTTAACACAGCAGCTGAGATAATTTGACACCATGGTACCAGTTCCTTCTTATGGCCTTTCCTAATTCTGATATGGCCCAGTAAATAGGGTATTTCTTCACTATCCATAATGAAAAAATAGTACTTTGACACAGCAAACATTAAATGCTTTACATGATAGTTGTTACTTGTGCAAACTTGGTCTCTGCCTACTTTTTTCAGACACTTCCCTATACAATCCTTAAGTTGAACTTGAATGCATCTTCACTCTCACATCCCACTTGCTTGCATGCTACCTCATCAACACCTTCAATATCTTATTTGCCCTAGGAAAAACTCACTGAAGCTCAGCTGAACTTTTCTTGGTTCTTCTAGACACAAATTCTCCATTGTCTGTATTGCCAAAGAACTTTCTAGGTTCTAATTGTATGATAGTCATTTATGTTTATCTTCTTTGAAAATCTAAAGGCTCCAGGCAGTTAGGAACTACACCTTATGCATGTTTAAACTTCCAGAACATTACATGGCATTTGGCTAGTTAAGTATCCACAAATGCTAAGTGAGTTGAATTGATTGATTGATTCACCTTTTAAGTATAAAGTCTTCCTTGAGCCTCTGTAATACCTACCCAACTACAAATGAAGCTTCAATAAATAAGCATGAGGTTCTCTTTGTGTTTATGGTAGTTCTGTATACAGCATAAACTGCAAGACCTCACAGTTGTCAGTTATCAGCCATCACTTACAGATTGATGAAGACCTTTTTCTCATACATGCCCCCAGAGCCCTTCCCTTTGCCTAACCTCTCTGGGTCTATGGACTGTAGCTTGGTTATCATTTTCTTAATGGCAAATATCTACTAATAAACAAATACATACCATGTTTGTCTTTCTGAGTTTGGGTTATCTCACTCAGGATGAGTCTTTCTAGTTCTATCCATCTGCCTGCAAATTTCATGATGTCATTTTTTTTAAAAACAGTGAGTAACACTCCCTTATATAAATGCACCTCATTTTCTTTATCTGTTCTTCAGTTGAGGAACATCTAAGTTGTTTCCAATTTTTGGCTATTATGAATAAAGCCACAATGAACATAGTTGAGGCAAGTGTCCTTATGGTAAGATGGAGTGTCTTGAGGTAAGATAGCTTAGTCTTGAGGAACTGCTATATCGATTTCCATAGTGACTGTACAAGTCTGCATTCCCATCAGCAATGGAGGAGTGTATGACTTGCTCCACATCCTCTCCAGCATGGGCTGTCACTTGTGTTATTGATTTAACAGGTGTAAGATGGAATCTCAAAGTAGTTTTGATTTGTATTTCCTTGGTGGCTAAGGATATTGAACATTTCTGTAAGTGTTTCTCATCCATTTGAGATTCCTCTATTGAGAATTCTGTTTAGATCTATACCTAAATTTTAAATTGGATTATTTTGTTTTTTCGTATCTAGTTTCTCAAGTTCTTTATATATTTTGGGTATTAATCCTCTGTTGGATGTGGAGTTGGTAATAGTCTTTTCCCATTCTGTAAGCTGCCTCTTTGATCGACAGTGTCCTTTGCCTTACAGAAGCTTTTCAATTTCATGAGGTCCCATTTATTAATTGTTGATCTTAGTGCCTGTGCTATTGGTGTTCTGTTCAGAGTCTTCTCCTGCACCAATGTGTTCAAGGCTATTCCTCACTTTCCCTTCTGTCAGGTTCAGTGCATCTAGTATATGTTGAGGTCTCTGATCCACTTGGACTGGAGTTTTGTGCAGGGTGATGAATATGGATCTATTTGCAGCCTTCTACAGGCAGCTGTCCAGTTTGGTCAGCATCATTTGCTGCGGATGCTGTCTTTTTTCCAGTGTGTTTTTCTGGTATCTCTATCAAAAATCAGGTGTCCATAGGTGTGTGGATTTACGTCTTGGATTTCAATTCTTCACCATCAATCCATGTGTCACTTTTTAATGCCAATACCATTATGTTTTTATTATAAATAGCTCTTTAGTACATCATGAAATCAGGATAGTGATACCTCCAGCAATTCTTTTATTATTCAGGATTGTTTTAGCTATCCAGAATTTTTTGTTTTGTTTTTTTCATATGAAGTTGAGAACTATCTTTTCAAGATCTATAAAGAATAATTTTAGAATTTTGATGGGGATTGCACTGAATTTGTAGATTGCTATTTTTTTTTAGGATGGCTATTTTTATTATGTTAAATCCTACTGATCCATGAGCATGGGAGATCTTTCCATCTTCTGAGATATTCTTCAATTTCTTTCCTCAAATCCTGTCATACAGGCCTTTCACTTGTTTGGTTAGAGATACCCCAAGATATTTTGTAATATTTGAGGCCACTGTGAAAGCTGTGAATGGACTTCTTCCTTAGTCCATTTGTCATTTGTATAAAGGAGGACTACTAACTTTTTTTTTTTTTTTAGGTAATCTTGTATCCAGCCACTTTGCTGAAAGTGTTTATCAGCTATAGGAATCTCTGGTGGAATTATTAGGGTCATTTTGTATACTATCATATCAACTACAAACAATAATACTTAGACTTCTTCCTTTCCAATTTGTATCCCCTTGATCTCCTTCAGTTGTCTTATTGGAGCTAGCTAGAACATCAAGTACTATATTGAATAGATATGAAAAGAGTGTACAGTGTGGTGATATTGTGTTCCCCAAAATATTGTGCACCCTAATAAACTTATCTAGGGTCAGAGAACAGAACAGCCACTAGATAATAGAGGCCAGAAAATGGTGGCACACACACCTTTAATGCTAGCATTCCAAAGGCAGAGATCCATCTGGATCTCTGTGAGTTCAAAGCCATACTGGAAACAGCCAGGCATACGCCTTTAATCCCAGGAAGTGATGGCAGGAAGCAGAAAGGTATATAAGGTGTGAGGACCAGGAACTAGAGCCTGTTAAGCTTTTAGGCTTTAGAGCAGCAGTTCAGCTGAGATCCATTTGGATGAGGACTCAGGCTTCCAGTCTGAGGAAACAGGATCAGCTGATGAATTGGCAAGGTGAGGAAGCTGTTCCTTGTTCTGCTCCTCTGATCTTCCAGCATTCACCCCAATACCTGGCTTCAGGTTTGATTTTATTAGTAAGACCTTTTAAGATTCATGCTACAGAACAGGCTTGTCTTGTTTTCTGATTTTAGTGGAATTCCTTTGAATTTCTCTCCATTTAATTTGATGTTGGCTATAGGCTTGCTATAATTTGCCTATATTATGTTTAGGTGTTTTCCTTGTATCCCTAATCTCTCCAGGACTTTTATCACAAAGGAGTGTCAGATTTTGTCAAAGGCCTTTTCTGCATCTAATGAAATGATCTATTTCAGTTTGTTTACATGGTAGATTACATTTATGGATTTTCCTGTATTGAATCATCCCTGCATCTCTGGTATGAAGCTTTACTTGATCATAGTGGATGATCTTTAAGATGTGTTCTTGGATTCAGTTTGCAAGTATTTTTGAGTATTTTTGCATCTATGTTCATAAGGGAAACAGCTTTCTAATTCTCTTTCTTTGTTAAGTCTTTATATGGTTTGGGTATCAGAATAACGGTGATCTCATAAAATGAATTGGGCAGTGTTACTTCTGTTTCCATTTTCTGGAATAATTTGAAGAGTATTGCCATTAACTCTTCTTTGAAAGCTTGGTAGAATTCCGTGCTAAACCCATATGGCCCTAGGCTTCCCCCTCCCACCCCCTACCCCCACTCCCGCCAGTTGGGGAGACTTTTAGTGACTGCTTCTATTTCCTTAGGGGTTATAAGTCTATTTTTTTTTTTAAAGTATAGCCTTACAATTCTCTGGATTTCCTTGGTGTCTCCTGTTATGTACCCTTTTTTGTTTCTGATTTTGTTAATTTGGATATTCTTTCTCCATCTTTTACTTAGTTGGAATAAGGGTTTTTCTATCTTGTTGATTTTCTCAGAGACCAAACTATTAGTTTCATTGAATTGTATTATCCTCTTTGTTTCTATTTTATTGATTTCAAACCCCAAGTTTGATCATCTCTTACCATCTACTCCTCTTGGGTGTGCTTACTTCTTTTTGTTCTTTCATATATGTTGTTAAGTTGCTAGTATGATATCTCTCCTCCTTTTTTAAATATACTATGAACTTTCCTTTTAGTACAGATTTCATTGTGTCCCATAAGTTTAAGTATGCTGTGTATTCATTTTCATTGGATTCTACAAAGTCTTTAATTTCTTTCTTATTTATTCTTTGACACAGTAGTCATTCAGTAGAGAGTTGTTCAGTTTCCATGCATTTATAAGTTTTCTGTTGTTGTTGATATCCAGCTTTAATCCATGGTGGTCTGATAGGATGCAGGGAGTTATTTTAATTTTCTTGTATCTGTTTAGATTTGCTTTGTGACCAAACATATGGTCAATTTTGGAGAAAGTTCCATGAGATGCTGAGAAAAAAAATGGATATTTTTTATGTTTGGATGAAGTGTTCTATAAATACCTGTTGGGTGCATTTGGTTTACAATGTTTGTTAGCTCCAGTGTTCCTCTGTTTTGTTTTTCTCAGGTGATCTGTTCACTGGTGAGAGTGGGGTACTAAAGTCTCCCACTATCAGTGTGTGACAGTCAAGATGCGCCTTAAACTGTAGTGGTGTTTCCTTTACAAACATGGGTATCCTTGCATTTAGGGCATAGATATTAAGAATTGAAAAATCATCTTGGTGCATTTTCCCCTTGATGAGTATGAAGTATCCTTCTCCCATCTCTTTTGATTAGTTTTAGTTTGAAATCTATTTTTGCTAGATATCAAAATGGCTATGCCAGTTTGCTTAGTTCCATTTGCTTGGTATATCTTTCTCAAACACTTTATCCTGGGATAATGTCTATCCTTGATGCTGAGATGTGTTTCTTAGATGCAGCAGAAGAATGGATCCTGTTTTTGCATCCATTCTGTTAGTCTGGTTTTTTTTATTGGGAAATTGTGACAATTGATATTGAGAGATACCAATGATCAATGACTGTTGATTCCTGTTATTTTGTTGTTGCTGCTGGTTGTGGTGTGTGTGTGTGTGTGTGTGTGTGTGTGTGTGTGTGTGTGTGTGTTTCCCTTTTTTTTTGGTTTTGCTGGTATGAGATTATTTATTTCTGTGTTTAAGTGTAGTTAACCTCCTTAGGTTAAAGTTTTCCTTCTAGTACTTTCTGTAAGGCTGGATTTGTAGATAGAGATTGTTTAAATTTGACATTATTACAGAATATCTTATTTTCTCTATCCATGGTGACTGAAAGTTTTGCTGGATATAGTATCTGGGTAACACCTGTAGTCTTTGAGAGTCTACTGCACATCTGTCCAGTCCTGTCTGGCTTTGTCTCTATTGATATATATTACTTGGTCTTTTTCTCTTGCAGCTTTTAATAGCCTTTCTTTGTTCTGTATGTTTAGAGTTTTGATTACTATGTGGCAAAGGGACTTTTTTTCTGGTCAAATATATGTGGTGTTCTGTAAGCTTCTTGTATCTTTACAGACATCTCCTTTTTAGGTTAGAAAAACTTTCTTCTATGATTTTGTTGAAAATATTTTTCTGGGCCTATGAGCTGGGTTTCTCCTTCCTCTATTCCTATTATTCCTGGGTTTGGTCTATACATTTTTTCCTGAATTCCTATTCCAGATCGCCTGGATGTTATGTGTCAGGAATTTTTTAGATTTAACATTTTTGACTGATTTATCTATTTCTTCTTTCATTTCTTCAATGAATGAGATTCTCTCTTTCCTGTCTTGTATTCTGTTGGTGATGCTTGTGTCTGTAGCTCCTGTTCACTTATCTAGATTTTCCATCTCCAGAATTCCCTCAGTTTGTGTTTTCTTTATTTCCATTTTCAGGTTTTGAACAATTTTATTCATTTTCCTCAACTGTTTGTTTTTATCTTGGGTTTATTTGGGGGATTCATTCATCTCCTCCAATTGTTGTGCTTCCCTGGATTTCTTTAAGGTATTTATTAATTTTCTCTTTTTTAAAAAAAATCACTATCATCTTCATGTAGTAACAACCTTTTTCCTTGTGCTTCAGCTATTTTGGAATATTCAGGGCCTTCTGTAGGATAGCAGGGCACTAGTGAAGACATACTGTCCTGGCTATTTTGATTGTATTTTTATGCTGGTATCCAGGCATCTGGGTGTTGGTGCTGATTTCAGGGAGGTCAGGAGGGAATGGTCTGTGGGATCCACAGGAGGCATGGATGGGGTGGTAGGTAGGCTGCATCTGGGATGAACCTGAGGGGATTGGGTCTATTGGGGGAATACAGAGAACAAAGAATTTCTGTAGGCAGGCCATCTGGTCTTGGGGCAGGCTTGGCACATGGTTGAGCAGTGGGTGTCTCTGATACAGACTCTTGACAGGCCACGGACATCACTTCTTATCTGTTTCTATCCACTTTTTTGTCCTAGAAAACTCAGTTTTTAAAATTAATGTATTTCTCAAAGTTATTGTTGACTGTGCCTAGTTTTAATAATTCAAAATACATAATGTGGATAAGTATCCGCTCCTTAGTATATTCAAAGGCTATCCTCATATGAGTGAGAACTGAATCACATTTATGATTCTAATCTGATTAGGAACTGGGTTTTACACAACTCCCCCAGTTTCCTCTGGGGCTGGCTCTCCCTTCCCCTACCAAATCCTCATTATTTTTTAATATCCTCCATAGTACTACCTTTCAGAGATACTATCGAAAGAACACACTGTACTGAAACTCAAGCAACATTAGGAGACATTTGCTTGTCTGGTCTCCACCAGCATGTCTGTCAAAGAGAAGGTGGAAAAACGCCTGCTGATGACAGACACCAGGTTAGAGCCAGCACAGTGCAAGAACGATCCATTAGCATTGTGTTCTTGTTACAAACATTCTCTCCCATTGGTGCTGCCAGGGCAGTAAAAAGTCAGGTTGAACGGCTGTATGACAGGAGCAAGTCAATCCTTTCCAGGGCCTCTTCCAAATGCTCCATCTTTGTGTTGGGGAAAGGGAGACAGTACCGGGAAACTATGCAAAAGGACAGCACAGCTTTACCACTCTAGAGTACAGAGGAAGCTGAGGGGAACAGGGGAAAGGAAAGGGAAGGAAAGTGGGACTTGGAGGATATAGAAGGCTCGATTCAGTTCCCACAGAGGCAAGAATATGGTGCCTCTGTCATTTTGGATATGGCTGGGTTTTTCTGTTGTGTTTCATTTTGATAGCTTGCCAAACACTACAACTGTCCTTAACTGGCTTACTGTTGCCACAGTAAAACCAAAGGTCTCTATTAATGAAAAGAATGGCACTGGGTTTATGAAAAGCCCATAAATTGCCAATAGCTGGTTTTAATTAACTATTATCAGCATTTTTTTCTTCTTATCAGAAATAAAAGCACATCAAGTTACAACCAAAAGGGCATCTCAGGGACACTCAGAAACATGAGGCACATCTGATATATCACCATAATGAGAACTTACTAAAAATGGGAGAAACAGGAGGGGGGGTGAGAGAGGAAAGAACATTCAAAGCAATGGAATGTTCACTTAGATTGACATGGGAGTAGATCCCAATGCATGAAATGTTGGAGTATGAATACATGTACATGGCCTATCTGTGATGCTGAGGCTCTGAAAGGACAAAGAAATCAACAGAGTATTGAGCACACTGCCAAGAGTCTCCATTTACTTATGTAGTTCTTGTAGTTCTGTGAGGCACACTTTGTTGAGGATGTTTCAACCTGTATAAGAGCCCACATCTGGGAAATTGTCATAAAAGAATTTGAATCCTGTTAGGTATAAAGATTCATGTTCCTTCCACAACATTATTCTGAATGATTATCAAATAGCCAACTAGATAGTAAGTTAACCAGACTAACTCTAAATTAGTAAGGAGGAATAATATATACTACTTATAATTTATAATACATTTGTATTATATTAGTGTGTACAATTTTGGCAACAACCAGAATGCTGACTTTGATATTTTTATTTCCCAAATGAGGAAAGAGAAATATAGATATATTTAAAGGGCCACTAAGAAAAAGACTCAAGTATAGCATGCACTTTCTCGTCCAACATTGGTGATTGATAATTTTTCCCACTAAATACCTCATAGTAAGTCAAAATATCAAAACAAATATAGATATAGTTTCTTATCAGAGATCCTTGATTGAAAACACTTCCTGTCTGTTCTTCCAAAAAGTAGCTGGAGTCATTAAACTACAGGCTGAGGTTTGAATAGTTTCCATGCAAATGGCGGGAAGAGCATTGGCTATAAAGGTCAACAGAGCTAGATTCTCCTTCTGGATTCTTAAGTCACTAGCTCCTTGCCCTTTGCCAAGTTTTAAATTTTCTCTAAGCTTCATTTTGTTGTCTAAAATTAGATATTTAAAACTTAATCCATGAAGCTTCCTCTAGCTCTACAACATTAACAATTTTCACACACACAGGACTTCATATCTTTCTCTCAAATTCCCTTGAATGCTGACAGCTTTGGTTTTGAAAACCTCATATAGCTTAGAGTGCGGTATTACACAGTCTATAGAAAGAGCCCCAACTTTCATTATCAAAGCAAATGTTCTCATGAGGTCAGACAGACTCATTAAAATTCTGTGAAAATACATCAGTATCCAATGGAAGGAAAATTATACATATTTTTGAGAGGTGATATTTCAAAGAATTCAGTAGTAAACTTTCAAAATAAGCAACTATAAGTAGAGATAGTCACAAAAGTAGTGGGAAAGTAAAATAGATCAAAAAATGTTGGAAATTTGCACCGGGGCTAGAACTTGAGATACAAAATGAGTGTAGTCAACATGTATTTTGTGAAATAAATAAAAATAAAAAAACTTAGGGGATATCTTAGTAACATTTTACTTCTAATTTTTTAATGTCACCAAATAGAGTACAGGTCTTAGGATAAATACACAATGGGATATCTGTTAAAATAATTTTCAGTCTTCGTTTTTCCAAAATGTAATTCTAAACCTAATGAGCAAACCCAAGACCACACATTTTTAGACAGTTGGCCAACACACTAATCCCTTCTGTAGCAAAAAAAGAAAATTGGAGTTTTATGCTGTATTATCACTACAAATCCCACAACTAATCCAATGAGGTATTGTTTAGAGTTCTTGTGTGCTAAGAAGCAAAAGACAGGGAACTCTGGCCCTTAAAAGTGACAGCCTCTTAAGTATAAGATCACTTTAACATTTTGGTCCCAGTGTCTCACTCACTTGTCTTTGAGGAGGAAACCTCCTATGACCGATGCCCCATCCATACAGCAGTTATATTTTGGAACTAGGATACAGTATCATCTGAAACTAAATTATGCTTGATTTGCATGCTCCCAACTTTTGGCTTGAACATTCTTTTTCTTGTTTTGTTTTGTTGTTTAAAAACCAAGCAGGAAACTAAAAATTACTATTAGGCAAGTTACAAAGAATTGTCCAATGAGAGTTAATCGATATCAAAAAGAACCGGCTGTTAAGTTCTTTTGGAATAAAAATAAGGCTGCAAAATTTTATGTATCAGATTCTGGGACATGTAGGGCCCTGCGAGGTGGCTTAGTGGTGTAAGGCACTTGCTTCCAACCTGACAACCTGAGTTTGATGTCTGGGATCCACATGGTGGAGGTCAAACAAATACAAATACATACATATAAAATATTAAGTAATCCTAGAATTTTAATATATATTTATATACTGTTAATAAATTTACATACAATTTATATAACATAAAATATAATAATATGTAATGTATTAAGATTCTAGGATTTCCATCCACAAAAAAGGTTTATATTTTTATAATTTATATAGACTTCTGGTAACCAAATATCACTCAGGTAAATGATTAAGATAAATTTCCTACTTGTAGCTGGTTTGTTGTTATAAGAACTAAGGAAACCATTAACTCATCTTCACTATAATAATGGAGAAAGGAGTCTTTGCTATCTCTAATAGTCAAATGCTGTAGAATGAGCATTTCCAGTGTATAGAGAAAGTTCTCTTATCTCTAGTAATCAAATACTGTAGAGTGAGCATCTCCAGTGTATAGAGAAAGGGCTCTTTGCTATCTCTAATAGTCCAGTGCTATAGAGTAAGCATCTCTGATGTATAGAGAAGGGGCTCTTTGCTATGGCTAATAGTCCAATGCTCTAGAATATAGAATGAGCATCCCCAGCATACCAGGTCTTAAGAAAATGAGCACCAAAATGCTTGTATTTTGGAGAAGCTTATGTTGAAGCTGAAAATAGCAGTGTGTTCGTGTCATTTGTCACTTGAAGTATGGCTGAGTTGGCAAGGCTTCACAGGACTGTTACTATCAAGGTACTATTCAAATGTAAGTAAAAAAAATCAATTAATTGGGCTCCTGTCATCACACACACACACACACACACACACACACACACACACACACACACTACATCAGACAGGAGAGTAAAACAAGTCCTCAAAATCTTTAAAGGCCTGCAGCTTAGAGATGCACAAGGGTCTAAGCCCTTCAGGGAAATGCTGAATCTCCTCCACAATTATTACATGATTTCCGACTCTAGAGTCCATTTTCTGAACTTCCACTTTGCAAGTCTGGGATGAGAGATGATTGGTGGTAATCATCTGGGATGGCGCTACAAAACTCATCAGCATTCTAACCTTTAGAAACCTGGATCCTGGCCAGGGTGTGTGATGGACAACCCAAGGCTCCACGTTGGGTTGTTCTGTTAGCTTTAAGACTATGATGTTGCCCCACCCCCACTTTTCTCACTGTATTTTCTACCATATTACTGATAAAGGCTCTGATTAGTCTCACAGTAGTTGATCAATAGTATGAATAATAAAATGCCTTTAAATAAAACTTTCCACAATTCTGAAAGGAAAATAAATCTAACATCATCTATCAACTAAACAAAGTTATTTATAATATTAGTATTATTATTGAATTTGCTGTTTGACATTTTCATCATGGATACAATGTGTTCTGATTACTTTCCCACCCCTTGTGGCTCTCTCCCACTCTTATCATCCCCAGCTCCTTCCTACAAGTCCCTTTGCCATATTCATGTGTTCCTCTTTTGTTTTGATACCCAGTGAGTTTATCCAGGGCCATCGGTGTGATCTTGGGCTTTGACCTCTCCTTTGGAGCCTGGTAGGCTCATCAGTGGTTACACAACAGATGACAGTGACTTCTAACTTCCCAGAATCGAGCAGTGGCCACTAGTTCATTGTGGGTGGGGAAAAGGCCCACCCTTTGCATCCTTCCCCATATCTAAGGCTGTCTGTTGACAGGCCCATTTTTTGTGCAGACTAAGTGTGAGAAAGAGCAGTTGTATTGAACTTATAACTAGAATGGCCGTATCATGCCAGATTTTCTTAAACTAGTGTTTGTTTAAATCCAGCCTTAAGAATGGATCAGTATTAGTGTAACAGAGTACCTTAGGCTTTTGAACTTGTCCTCTAAACAACACATGCATATTTTTCTTAGTTACATAGGGCATCACCAATCAAAACAGACAGAATTGTTCCATGATACAATTATATCAGTTGTTTCATATACTTTGGGGGTCCAAGATGAAGACTATATAATTACATCAGCTTTACGTTCTTGCAGAAGTACCTATTCTGTGAAACTAGGATGCTGTTGCTTGCCTTGCTTCCCAATACAGTTTTCATGGAAGGTAAAAAAAAAAAAAAAATTAGAACAAGCTTCAGAAAAACTAAAAAAATAAATTACTGTGGTTGAGAAACACTTATAGGGCTTATATAATATGAGACATAACTAACAGCAGCTACTGGGAATTAAATTTCACTCTCTATCATAAGCTAAGAAAGACTACAACCCAGAGTTGTACGTTTTATGCTGCCATCACCGTGCTGAAAATGCTCACATAAATAGCCCATGGCATCCCCAAATTACCCAGCATGGTAGGTTTTTCCTCATGCTTCTTTGGATCTTTAGATTTCTATGGTGGTTTTAGAACCTTGGTCCTCTTGCTATATCTGAAACTATCCTGCCTCCTATTGGCTTTATTTCTATCATTCAAATATGAGTCAACTTCATGAGGTCATCACTTTTGTCTCTTGTTCTCTTATGCACCCCCAAGCAGATATTTCTGAATCAAGGAAGAGTTTTCTAATGTCCCCATTCAACTCTCAGAAGTCTCTACTTACTTTGTCTGGGAGGACTGGGTTCACTTAGTAAAAGGAAAAGGAGTGGAGGAGGAATGACTGGGAAATGTCCATAAAGGACTGTAACACACTGGGCAGACTCATTTGTACAATCTTTCCTCAATAAGCTCAAAGCTGGTAAGTGCACAGCTGACTATGGCCATGGTCTTTCCTCTCAAATCTCATCAAACCCTAGCACTTAGAAGCCCAAAGTTCTAGGTCCATCCCATACAGACAGTGTTGAGTTTGTTTTGTCTACTGGTTCTTCCATCTAAATAATTATATAATACACACGGGGCCCGGATGAGAGTCAACAAATGAAGTGACCCAGAATAAGTCAAAATAAACATTCTTCAGTGCACAAATATTGCTGTAACTGTGAACAGATGCCACGTTTCTGTTTAGGAAGAATTTTCAGAGCACGGTTCTTATTCTAACATCACTAAAGAATGAATCAAAGTATTTAATTTGATGAATATACTCAACTATTTTAAACACTCTCTCCTCTTCTCTCTTTCTTCTCTTCTCCTTCTCCCCCTCCTCCTCCTCCTCCTCCTCCTCCTCCTCCTCCTCCTCCTCCTTCTCTCTCTCTCTCTCTCTCTCTCTCTCTCTCTCTCTCTCTCCTTCCCTCCCCTCCCTCCCCTCTCTCCCCTCTCTCCCGTCTCTCCCCTTTTTCCTCTCTCTCCCTCTCCCCCACCCTCTCTCTCATATACTGGTTGTCTTAGTTCCCAATTCTCTTTCAATGGAACAGACAACAAAACAACAGAGGAGGGCATGGAAATGCCTTAAGCAATGAAAAGACCCTTGATGTGGCACCTGGTATGGTTTGGACAGCAAATCCCCACCCCCAGTTCTTGTATAGAAGCCTTGGTTCCCAAATGGCAGCACTACAGGGGAGAGATCCTGGAAGCTTGAGAAGCTGAGGCCTAGCTAAAGTCTACAGGCATGTCTTCAGGGGCTCTATGTTGTCCTGGTCCCTTCCTATGCTTCTCTGATTCCTGTCTACTGTGAGGGGATTTGCTTTGTTCCACCACTCGGGTTCTCAACAATAAAGCAAGTCTACCATGAACCTCTGAAATTGTGAACCAAAACAAATCTTCTCTCCTTTAGAATTGTTTTTCCCAGTGTTTGTCACTGTGGTGACAAAATGATTAATGCAGCATCCAAGACAATGTGGGTGATAGATTTTTTTTTCCCTTTGTAGTAGAAAGAATATTTCTAAGTTTCTGTCCAAAAGTAATTTGGTTTATCCAAATATGGACAGTTAAGGGTCTATCTAGGATGGGGCAGAAGTTTTTCTTGAGTTGAATTGTTTCGTATGGAATCTTTTGCAACTAAGAATGTTTAGAACCGGTAGGATAGAAGCTATAAAGTCATCCACAGCCACCAATTTTGCAAACAGCAGTGGCCCCCAACATTGTGCCATTTTGAGTAACAGCACAATTCTAAAACTTCACGGAGAAGTTTCCTGGACCACAGGGCATCAATACCCACCATCTCTAGAAACGGCTTTGGCAGTGTCACCCCAATTTACTTGAGCTCAGAGAGAACTGATGTAATATTTACAAAAACAGATCTGTTCTTTGTATAAACATGAATTAAGAAAAACATAAATCCCCCATCTAGGTTTATTTTTCTGTGGGGTTTTAATTATATATTTATAAACCTAGGGTGTCCGATGCCTTAAACAGTTAAGATAACAATGGGATTTGGCAGAACATGTGTTCCAATTACTAGATGGCTGATGATACTTGGAACTTCGAGATTCACAAGAAACACCATTGTAGAAGGATGTGGTCAGAACAACTTGGAAGGGATCAGATCTCATTTTGACTTGATTCTGTCCTCCTGGAATATGGACAAACCACATTCTTCTTCCCTCCCTCCTCTCTTCCATTAAACTGCATTACTTTTGATTGATATCCATCTCTGTAATCTGTACTTTTTGAAAGGGTAATTACTACAACCCAGTTTTTACCCTAAATACATATAAGAAATGAATTTAAATAACCCTTATTTTCTAGCTGATTAAAAGTGAAATATAATGTATAAAATGTTTTCATCATATATCTTAAATTCTGTGCAATATTTAAATATCATTTCAAATTCGTTCTGACAGAGGATTATGGATGGTTATTCTTTTTCTTCCCTGTAACCCATCTCAGACTTTAGAGCTGCACATATTTAACAGTGTAGAGAGACAGGGTCAGTATCACTTGAAAGCTCAGCCATAACTACTTCACAAGTTATGCAGAGATTAATAACTAACTACATATGTTCATGACTGAGGGTCAGCCTTATAATGTTCCATCAAACCACATGACATCTATGCTATTCCACATGATGGCCCCCTTGCTGTTTCACAGAATGGGCATGTCAGCTACAAGAGACAACTTCTCAGTCTTCTACCACATCCCCTTCAGGAGAAAATGAACTGGCAGAGTAGCTGTGCTAGCCATCTGTCTTAAACAGTTACAAACCACTCACACTCTAAATATTTAGATTACTAGGAATTCTAAGTTGGACCATCCCCTTTTCTCCAGTGTGCATCAGAGCAGAAGGCAGCTTCCTGGTTGCATGCAATTGAACACGATATTATTAGTACAGCATATGAAACTGGTTAGAATGGCTGAGGTATTTGAAGAAAAGAATTTGATTTTTATAAATATTAGCAAGAAGATCTTCTTTTCATCCAAATGTTGTTAAAATGCACCCCATCTTAACTGTATTTGTAAAAAAAAAAAAAAATACAAACCAAACAGAAAACTATTTTCTTCTGAGTCACTTTCTCATTTGTATTTGCTTCGTGTTATTTTTCAGATTTTTAAACCAATTCATCATAGGTAGTAATAGTGTAGAATTAAATTCAAACCTGACCTATCTGTGACAATAATACTAATAATCCAATTCTATAAGTGGAATTCATCAAGGAGGAAGCTTCTTTTCATGCATGAGTATTATTGGCTTTATGATTTCAGGGTTGCTGTGCAAAACCTTTCAGGGATCTTCAGCAATGTCCTCTAGGCTTCTGAGTAATGTTTTTCTTAAAAATCTTTTGTGAACAGAGTGCCTGAATGCAGGTCTGGGGGAAAAATGGGGAAAAGGCATTCCAGGAGGTATTACAGAAGCTGGCAGCCTCTCTGTCTCTTTTCTAGGTAATGAGGTTGCTAATGAGCTGAGTGATGCTGTTAGAGTCCAAGAGCTGAATCTGAGGCAAAAAGAACGGTAAATGTGAACGCTTAGCCATATCTCACAATCCATAGATTTCATCTGAGAACCAGAAAGTAATCCACATGTGATAAAGAATGAGGGTTGAGGGAAAATTATTAACAACTTTTTGGCCTTAAGAACAATTATTTGCTTTAAAATAAAAAGTATTTTAAATAAATGATTCAAAGATGTGCCCACATTCTTTGATTGGTCTGTGAATTCCTAACAGAAATGTGCTCAATTTCATTTATATTTGAGAAAATGTTGTTTCTAAACATGTAAACTTAAATGTCAGACAGTATATTATTCTCTGTATCACCCTCCGGTGTAGGGTTGTATCTACCACTTAAAGTGAAACCAGTGACAACTGTGATAGAGCAATTGATCGGGAAGACTCAGCTTTCAGTCACAATGCTTCTATGATATCATCTTGAGCTCCCCTGTTGCTGACTGTAAGCAGTTTCCAACAACTATCAAAGGATGGTTGACAGTTTTGTCTGTAATAATCCTATTCCTTTAGGAAGTGTATCATCTCCACTATATGTACTGAGAAGGAAGAAAAGGAAGCCCTTAAGCTACATCCTACAACAGCTTTGAGTTCTTCATCTATAAAGAAGCCATAAATGGTCACAGACTCAAAATCCATGTCACAGACACCTTACCTACTATAAATGGCCATCCACAATAACTATCTAAATACAGAGCATATGCTAACTGTTCATCTAAGAAGACCCGAAGTATAACCACCATTCTACCAGTAAAAAAATTACAAATTGACAAAGTGTCTTAAAAGAAAAAACTTCTGGGAAGATAGTTTTCTCACTACAGTTCCCCTTTGTCTCTGAATTTGAAAAACACTAATGTAGTCAAAAGTTTTCTCTGGTCCCACCCAGCCCCCACAGTCCTGTGGCTGCTTATAAAATAATCATTCAGAGGCTTTTATTAATTACTAATTGAATGGCCTATGGCAGGCCTTTTGCTAGCTAGCTCCTATATCTTAAATTAACCAATTTATATTTATCTATGTTTTGTCACATGTTCTGTGGCTTTACCAGTCTCCTGGCATGTTGCTCCTTGGGTAGCAGGCTGGCCTCTCCCTAGACTCTGCCTTCCTCTTTCCTGTCTCACTCCTTGGATTTCCCACCTGCCATAGGTCAAAGCAGCTTATTTATTAACCAATGGGAACAACATATATCCACAGCATGCAGAAAGACATCCCCCTGCACACTAACTATTCTACTGTAGAGGGAGAAAAAGAAAAAGACAAAGAAGGAGGAGGAGGAGGAGGAGGAGGAGGAGGAGGAGGAGGAGGAGAAAGAAGAAAAAGTGAGAAATGTGTTATATATGATATATATATAATGCCAATGAACTCCTATTGAACTCAATAAGTGAGAGCACAAAGAAGGAGAGTGGGAAAATATAGGCAGAAGGTGAAAGTATAAAGCAAAATAGGTACGAAGCTGATATCAGAAGGTTTTAAATACCAGAGTAAGTCCATTACATTTGACTTACTAGATAATCATGAGCCTCTAGAGATGGCTGCAAGTGAAGAATAATGATCTAAGAAGGGCACGGAAGTGTGGAAGCTAGGCTAAAACCCTACATTCACACGACAGCATGAGGATGTTGGAAGGTACATCAGAGAACAAGGGAGCTACAATTGGCATTGTTTGGCCATCAAGAAGATGCTGAAACTGAGAGAGCAAGAGCTGTTAAGGATGCATCTGAGATTTCTGGTGTGGACTTCCAGGAGAAAGGTACAACTTCAAGTAAACAGGGTAGCTAAGAAAAGATACTTCTCTGAGAATTGTGCCATGACCAGAAGGGGGCTCTAAATGATGTGGAGTTCCTCAAATTTGGAGGTTATTAGTCTTCAGGTGCTCCAGCTTTGGAAGTTTTAGAATGAGATAGTGGAAACATTTTCCAATGTTCCAGAAAATGTTCCAGAAATATGATGCTGGAACCCAGGGGAAAACACGAACCCAAACAAGTAGATGTGAAGTGCCCTTGCACAGAGGTAAAGTTGCAAAAATAATCTCTAAGTGACAAAGCCAAGTGAATAAACCCTCTTTGGAAGGGCTGAGTGTGAGGCAAGGCCAAACAGATGGTTCAGAAGTATAGCCAAAGGAAGTACGAAAGGAACTGGGTCCTGGCTGTGGGTGCGGAGGATGCAGAACTGTGAGGTCGGCACCTGCTCTACAACCCAACTCAACAGACTGGTCCAAGATGACGGACGGCACTGGACAATTACCTCAAATGTGGTTTGAGGATCCATGTCAGAGAAACTAGAGCAGAAGGGAACTGGTGCAGGGGACTGTGGCATGAACTTGGTGTTTGGGTACTTTTCCAGGGAGAGCAAGGCATTTAAGCTCAAGGAAATAGAATGATGGAAGGAAGGAATCTAAATGTATAGAATGGCTGAATCCATCACTAAAAATGAGGAAGCCATGTGTCTTGAATGAAACAACCACTGTGCACAAGTGCAGGAGGTGGTCAAGGATGATACCCAAGATCGAGTAAGAAAACACTGGCTGAATTAGGAAGTCTCTCTTCCTGTGTGAAGAGAGAAGAAGTGCACAAAGCAAAAAGACAAGCAAAGAAAAGAAGATGTTGGCAGGTCTGCAACCCCACCACTCCCATTTATTCCTCTGAGTTCCTCCATTTCATCATCTTCCAGTCTTGGGAATATTTTCTGAGCAATTTACACCTTCCTGTCCAGCTCCCCGACTGATCTGCTCAGGCTGAAAATTCGAGACTGGTTTCAGGCTAGTTTCATGCACCACCCATCTAGCACAGGCCTGTTCCTTCTTTATGCAGCATTAGCAACTTTGACAAACCTCAGCTTATGCATTCTGAACAATACAGAGGCACTGTCACAAAGCACAACTGTCGGAAGGGTCTGTTGGGCTGCAGCTCAGTCTGCATCTTCTCACTCTGAAGTCTTGTGTTCTTTCTCCTGGTGCTAGTCAACACAGGCGGTGGACTCTGTTTCTGTCTAAACACTAGTCCCTGGCTTGCTGTCAGAGACCTAACTTTAAATGGCCGAAGGAGCTTGATAAATGGTGTGAAAATTTTATGGTCCTTCCGTCAGGTACCATAATTTATTATCACATAATGCACAGTTAGAAGAACCGAAAGGAACCATCCCACAAAGGCAAACGGTGTAGGGGCAATGGCCCTCTGACACTCTGAGGCCACAGGCGTTATATGGATCCAATAAGAAAGCTGCTTCTAGAAATGGGAAAACAACCTCTTGATCTTGCAGAATGTTTTTAGACACCTAAAGGCTCTTTTATTACTGTGGCTGATTAAAATGAAAAGTCTAAACGACTAAAATGTTCTTTTTGATGAGTTTTTGCCATGAACTATGGACCTTGTAGTCCCGTGGGACTTGAGCCCTTTGATCCTGGGCACTCACATAAATTTAGACCCATAAAACATCATTGGATTTGGTTTTATTGGTGTGGCTGATCTTGCCAGATTTGTAAGGCAATCTTGTTTTCTCCCCTCCTCGGTTTTGAGCCTATCTACCATTGTTTTACAGCCAGAAAAAAAAAAAAAAAAAAAAAGAGCTTCCATTGGCGGTTGATATTCAAACAATCAAAAGTGAGCCGCGCCTCTGGAACATTGGGATTTCGCAGAAAAACCATGATACCGCACTGTGTTCATCAAGATTGGAACCAACGTTACTCTATGTGCTCAGAACAGATTATCAAAACGGAAACCTTGTTCTACATCATAACAATCACAGCTTTTCTCTCAAGATAGTTAACGATGGTGTAGTTGGTTGGGAGCCTCTCCTTAACAGCTGAGCCATCTGAACAACACAAGTTTGAGGTGAAAAAAGTGCAGGCAAATTTATAAGTCCTAAGTGTCTAGCAGGGCTAAATTTGAAAACTTGTTTTCATGGGAGAAATGAGGAGTTACTCAATCATACATTTGTTATGAAAAGATACTTAATAAACACAATTTAAATATTCGATTTATTTCCTTTCCTTATCTTCTAATCATTCTCCAGTACTTGTATCTGTGCCACAGTCCCACATTCCTGTAACCGAAAAAGTAAAATTTTTACTATAAAGAATTTATGAAGTAGATTTCATCTACTGTACAAGAAGGAGAAGAACAGGAGGAAGGCGAGGAGGATGAGGAGGAGGAAGCAAAAATGTCATCACAATTTATGAGCAAGCAAAGCTACAGAGGACTTTAGAAAGTCTTGCATTCCAAGACCAATAAAATCAATAGTTTGTCATAATTATGTTTTAAGGAATAAAATATCAAATTGGGCTGTTAGGAAAACTAATGTTGCATTTGGCCTATTCCCTAGGCCAGGGAATATTTGAGCTGAGTAAGAAGTTCTCAATCATTTTATATTTCATGGATTTTTCTGAAAGCTAGAAAACTGTCCTCTCTAAAGTCATGAGACGTTTCAACAATCTATGTAGAGTGATGTTGAGTATGCGCTTCCATCTCCAGGTTGATGCCTTGTGACAGTCTCAGATGTGCTCTCAGGGAGGACCTCAGAGAATGGACCATCCAGAAGAGAAGTCTTCCCTAGCACACTCATGTCCTTGTCATCTGATGTGAACTCGTTCAGTTAAGCCATGTGAAACAGACTGTTTTATACACCGAGGCAGGTCAAACATTAGCCATTTCCTATAGTTAAATATTTGAACTTCCTCTGTCGAATTTGATTTCTGAATACTTTGAATTTTGTTTATTTATCTCTACAGCAGAAAGGGCATCAAGCTAAAATAAACCAAAACCAAACCAAACCAAAGACACAGCAACAACAACCCACAGACACATGCACACAGTGTATGACATAGATACCTACAGATATTATAAAGAAACTACCCCAGTTGATGGACACAATTGCCTGGTGATGTATGTATAATGAGTTTAGATATGGAAATGATACCCAATTGCACTCAATATGATAGTATATTAGTTGCACCCTCTTCTTCCCTGGTAATTCATTTGAGAAATATTTAGTGTATAAAATCCTGGGTACCACAGACAGCATTAGGCTGTAAATGTTTAAAGCAGTGGTTCTCAACCTTCCTAATACTGAGACCCTTTAATACAGTTCCTCATGTTGTAGTGACCCCAACCATAAAATGATTTTGTTGCTACTTCATAACTGTAATTTTTCTACTGTTACGAATCGTAGTGTAAATATCTGATATGCAGCATATCTGATATGTGACCCCAGGTTGAAAACCACTGATTAAAATGGAAACAATGGTGAGAGACTCAGCAGCTCTAGTTCCAGTAGAAGCCAACACTGGCACAGATACCGGGCCAGTGCTCGTGGCCAGAGAGCACAGCTCTTTCCTTCATTCCTGTGCCTTGAAGTCACCAGTATCTCTGTCGTGAATGACCCTGAGCCCTTCCCATTTCCCTCCATTTCCTAAAATCCACCTCTCCAACAGCAACAGGACTTTGGAAAATGCAGACCCACTTCAGTCTCCACACAGTACCAGCCAGCGGATCTCATCACATCCTCGGGGCAAAAATCCCATCCTGAGGGCAACATGAGAAGACTTGAAAAGAGCCCTGCAAGGCCTCCTGCCTTCCTGCGCTATGGGGGTATTTTAAACCACAGGCCAAGATCAATAGGCAGGATAACAAAGTGGCAGGCCAATTTGTATCTTATCTCAGCATCTCCTTAGAGTTACTCTGTAGGACATCGCATGCAGGAAGTTCTCTTTCACAGCACCCCTTTCCTTCCACATACATGTAAACACAGAATCTAAGACTTGGTAAGATGACTTTCCCCTTCTGAGACACGGCATATAAAGTTTGAGAAGTTCTACTTCAAAACTTTGTTTTCAGCTGTCGTTGTTTGCCGCTCAGGATGCTCTGGTGATCAGACTCTCTGTGGAACTTTGGAGTAGCAAGGCTCTTCACACCTTAAGTGCTACATAAAATGTCACTTCCTAATAGTTTATGTCCTTGCCCACCAAAGTTATACCCTCTCAGATCATGCCTCCAAAACTCAGCACGCAACATTCCATGAGAAATATTCTCTTAATCTTATTCTTTCTCCCCTTTCCCTCTCTTCCCCTTCTCTCTCCCTCTTTCCCCTCCCCCTTCCTCACTCCCCATCCCAACGAACAGGAGTCTGTTCAGTCCCTTTAGCATCTGCACAGTGCTAACAATCTGTAGGCACTTCATTAATATGTCCTGAAAGAAAGAATGAATGGATGATAGAGATATCTCTAGCTCCCTTTTCCATTTTTAAATGATAGAAAATCAGTCTCTAAAGTCATTTTTAGGTGACCTTTTGTCTTTTGTCATATACAATGGATATATGGATGAATAAACAGAAAGACAAAGATGAGAGAGAAGCTATATACTTCTGTAAAGCCTTATCTCTGGTTATAAACACACACACAAACACATTTTATGGGTATGTTTCTCTATGAAATTACTAAGTTATACTATTTATTTTAATTCCACTTGTTAAAAGCAAAAACTCTTAGTATAAAACAGGAGAGGCTTCAAGCATCAGAAGAAAGCATACTTGGTTCTAAGACAAAAAGGGCCAACCTGACCTCCAGTGGTGAGTCTAGGAATTGCTTCTAAAATAAAACTAGATTCCCTATCAGACAGAAAACCACATTTCTCAGTTAAGACTATTTACTATGTACGGTCATGACAGATAAAGAAAATTAAAATAAAAATAAATGGAACTCTATGCACCAGCTTCCACAGACAGAATAAGAAATTCTCACCCATTGATGGTAATCAGAGACATATATATCAAGTTGTAGCTAAGGAAAGTTTTCTTCATAGCAATGATCCTGCGATTCAGGAAGGACTTGTACTGATGGTAATGAAGGGGCACTGACAACTTAGTACAAACATCCATGCCATTGCGAACTAATGAACACATTCTTCATTCTACCTTGCCTCCTTCTGTCAGTTGGTACAACCTGAGACCTGACAACAAGTGAACTGTGTGGGGTCAACACTCAGACAGAGGTACCCTGGATGCCAGGTATGCCAGGGACTGCCTACTTCATAGCCTCCATGAGCACTCAGCTCCAAGTCTACCCACACCCTTCTAAGGAGCCTAAGGGTCTCAGTCACTACATGGGAAAACCAGAAAATGCACAGGATTCGATTCCATTCAACTCATAATAGTTTATATTGTGCACAATGAAAAGAGAGATTAAAATATTCCTTAAGGCATTCTCTTTCTTCTTTTATTGGCACCTTATTTACACTGATATGAACACTTGGGGGAATACCAGGAAAGTTTTACAAAATGTCATGTTTCACATTTGTGGCAGTTTTGTTCAATGTCCAAATTGCTCCCTTGACCTCACAGAAATTATGATTTAAATGTGCTGTGTTGATAAAGACAAATACACAAATGGATAGGTCTCGGATCAACATTTTTTCGAGCTGAGTTGTATCAGCTCATGTGTAGCAAGCAGTCAGTTTGTTCTAACAGCAAGGTGTGAACCATTAGAAAGGACCAATGAACAGGGTCAGAGATTGTAAAGTAAGAACACTCACACATTTCTTTTCATGGAAGCCACCATATCCTTTGGTTCCCCTGGGGACAAGGTACAACCTAAGTTAATATTCCACTTGGCAGTGATCCCTGGACCATTCTGCTGTGGGAGTTACCATAAATGTGACTGTGTTGTGCAATGACCAGAGCCTGCCAGAGGCCATTGCTCAGTGATGCTTCTCCTCACTTAGGAACGGAGCGTGTGATGAATGGAGTAAACCAAAATGCTTCCCGTAAAGGGAAGGTCAAGTGCTGGCGGGTCCATTTCCTTGTATCCCACAACCCAAAGAATAGCAGTGAAGAACAGACAAAACAGGCTGTCACTTCTAGGACAGTCCCAAACTGCTTAAAGTGCTGGCCCTAAACACGACTGCTAAAGCATCAAGCTCCCCACAGACAGCCGAAGGCAATGCTTGTTACTTTTACTCTTTTGCCTTTAAAACAGAAACAACAGAAATTCAAAGAGGTCTTTCTACCCCACATTCCCACTTCCCTCCTGACCCTTAGGAGAAAATGGGGCCTTTCCAGATTTCACAGGCTGTTTTGGGAGCTGCTTCCTTCTGGGAGTGGTATGCCTGACGAGGCTCCACTTAGGGTACAAGTAGGACCCCACCACACATCTCCCCACAGGCCACTGAGAGTGGTTCACTGCCTAATAAGAACAGCAGCTAGAAGGAGCTAAAAGGTTTTTGCTCATTTTAAAGGCATGGAACAAGTAGGGATTTAGAGGCTCTAAATTAGACAAAAACATACTGAAATGTGATACGTAAAAATTTAAGTACAAAGGTGGTCTAGGGTAGCGCTCAAAGACTCTACTAGGGATTGTGTAGTCAGATTCTTCATTTTAGATGCTGGGAAGATGAGCCCAATATGTTGCTCCTAGCTCATGGTATTTACAGTGTTTAACGGAACAGAATCCAGATGTAAGTCTAATTTTCTGTGGATTAATGCTGTGTTGCTTACTGGAAAGAGCAATGCTTTCAAATCAGACCTACCTAGCTGGATTAAACTCAGGCTCCATTTACTAGCTCAGAACTTCCAACGAAAGTCACAATCTTTAGAGGTTTTCTGTTGGGCACATGACAGGGACTTGATGAGAGTTGGGCCCAGTTATTTTCATGTATAAATTATAGGAAATATCTGTATATAACCCATGGACCAAGAACTTTTCTAGGCACTTGCCTTAGAAAGCTTTAAATGTTAATCTGACACACCCCAGAGCAATGATTCTCAACCTTCCTAATGATGTGACCCTTTAATATAGTTCCTCATGATGACGTGACCCTCCCCACAACCATAAAATTATTTCACTGCAGTTACTACTTCATAACTGCAATTTTGCTACTGTTATGAATAATAAGGTTAATATCTGATGTGGTGATATTCTGTGTATCAAATAAAGCTTGCCTGAGGATCAGAGGACAGAGCCAGCCACGAGATTAAACATAGAGGCCAGGCAGTGGTGGCACACACCTTTAATCCTAGCACTCGGGACACAGAGATCTGTTTGGATCTCTATGATTCAAAGCCACCCTGGACTACATGAGATTGATTCAGTCTAGGAGAGAAACAGAGCCAGGCAATAGTGGCACACACCTTTAATCCTAGTATTTGGGAGTCACAAGCATTTAATCCCAGCACTTGAGAACTCATACATTTGCTACCAGTATTTGGGAGGCACACGCGCTATTAATCCCAACACTAGGAAGAAAGTGAAATGGCTGGGTGGAGAAAGGCATATAAGGCATGAGGAGACAGGAACTAGAGGGCTTTTTTGCTGAGGACTCAGAGGCTTTCAGTCAGAGGATTCTTGGAGATAGGATCTCACCTTCCATTCTGCCTGAGGATTTGGTAATGGTGAGAAGTTTCTCTAGTTTTTCTCTGATCTTTCAGCATTTACCCCAATATCTGGCTCTGAGTTATTATAAGACCATTTAGGATTCGTGCAACAATCTGATATGTAGGATATCTTGCCACCCACAGGTTGAGAACCACTGCCCTAGAGTCTCCAGAGAAGGAAGCCTACATTGAGGGAAAGAACAGATCTGAATGGCCTGTGGGCATGCTTGTTTTGATTAATTGATTTGGGAGGGCATAAACCATTGTGGTCAGAGACATCCCCTGGGCAGGTAGTTCTGGGGTATAAGGAAGCTTAAGATATATAAGAGCTTAAGAGAGAGACAATAAGAAGTTTCCTCCATGATTTCTGTTTTAAGTTCCTGCTTGAGTTTCTGCGCTGACTTTCCTTGATGATGGACTTTGACCTGACAATGTAAGAAGAGGAAAAAACACTTCCTTCTCAAAGTTGCTTTTGGATAGAGCAGTTTATCACAGCAACAGAGATCACTGGGTCAGCGTTGGATTAGACAGAGAGAAACACAAAAATCACCGCTGCCTCAGTAATGCCTTGAGTAAGCAGATGAGAGACCAGAGCCTCACAGCACAGATGTGTGATAAATCCTCTCAAAAAATTTGAGTGAAATTCAGCAAGCAATTTCTGCATGGAGATAATATATTATATGACACAACACCACACAGAGATCAAAACAGGAGCTTCTGGTGTCGGGGGGAGCCATTCAAATGTCTGTAGTTCTTTTCTAACAAGGCAAATCTGCACCAAATGAACAGGTAGATATTTCTCAATCTTAAACTGACCCTAAACCACACATCTTTTTTGGGAGCATTTCAAAAGCTGCTGTTCTGTGGAACAGGCTTCAGGGAGACTTGGTGCAGAGCACAGCTTTTTAAAATAGCTGTGAGAGCAATGACTAATCTGACACGAGTTAAGAAGTTTCTGAATGTGCAATGACCAAAAATTAATGAAAACCAACTGTGGGGTGAATCTGAGGTCACTCTGGTGGTACTCGTCCTGGTTGGGTCACACAAATGCGGCCTCATTCCAGAGCATACACACGCTTGCTTCCCACTGCATCTGTCAGCCCACCATGGAACACCCATGAATGCTGCCGGAGCCAGTTCAGCTCCGAGAAGGCAATGATACATTACAAACCCCCGTGTTTTTACTGTGCCTGCAGCTTTCTGCTCTTAGAGAAGCCACGGGTTAGTATAGAAAACATTTTAATATTTCCTTCTCATCATTTCTTAGCACATGGTGTTGAAAATGAATTATCTTTGGCTTGGATAGTGTCATAATATCTAGCTTTAATGTTTGTAAAGTCCCTGAATCGAGTTTCATTTAAAAGGAAAAATTAAATGAATTTTGGCTTGCAATTAGAACAGAATTTCCAAAGACTTCAGAAATGGCCCTAAATATACTTTTGCCATTTTTTTATTTATGCAACATAATCTCAGCACTGATAATTATAATCTATAATCTAAATATCAATAAAACTTAAAAATAAAGATGTTCTATGTACTTCAGAATCAAATATTCAGCAAAATTTAATTCTTTATGCAAAAAAACCATATCTATCTCACTTTGTATATACCTAAATGCCCAAGTGTTCTCGTTAGTTTGTGATTGTCAACTTGATACATCCTAGAGACATTGGGAAGAAGGAACCTCAATTGAAGAATAAAGTTGGCCTGTGAGCATGTCTATGGAGCATTGTAAGGCTTGCTAATCAATGTAGGAGCGTCCAGCCCACTGTGGGCAGCACCATCCCTAGGCAGGTTAGCCTGGGCTTTATAAGAAAGCTACCTAAGCATGAAGAGCCAGGAGCAAACAAGTAAACAACATTCCTTTATTGTTTCTGCTTCAGTTCCTGCTTGAGTTCTACCCTGATTTCCTTCAGTGAAGGGCTATGACCTGAAAGTAGAGGCCAAACACACGTGTCCTAGCCCTCAGCCCCACCTTCCCACCCCTAGCCCCACCAAATTGCTTTTGGTCATGGAGTTTATAATAGCAACAGAAAAATAACTTAGAACAACAGTATTCCGTGAAAATACTCTAGGATGAAATGAGGTCATGAGTAAAATAATGAAGAAGATCCGGTTTGGACCGTCCTGATACTGAGCACCAGAGCATGAGAATGGACTGAAAGCACAGTTAAGTTACATTCAAAGAGTAAGTCAAATGTCCTGAAGAAATACTCACAACATCCACAACCACAAAACTCAAAAAGCACTCTAGGCTCAATTTGTCTAATTACAAAGAGATTTAACCCAAGGAAAATGAATGAGAAGCATCTGTGCTACAGAACCAATGCCATCAGGGTGTGTCCTACTCAACATCCCTTGAGTGGAGTGGTGATGCTAGCTTCACCACCAACAAGGTCAATAACACACAGTTGCTAAGACTGGGAAACTAAGTCTCAGAGAAGTTACCTATTTCATGTGGTCATTGTGCAAGATACTGGAGCCCTGATGCCAAAGAGAACTGAGTTATCTCACGCTACCATATGAAAGGGTTTGTGGTGGTGATTTTCAAATCCTAGGTCCTAAGCAACCTCAAAGAAATAACTATTGTACTGGGAGAGAATGAGTTTTACCAAATGCCTGAAGAGGTCTAAACTGTTTCTACCCGGTGATCGTGAACTTGCTGAGCAGTGCTTCCTATAAACCCTACAGAGAAGCTTCTCAGGCAAGAAGCTCTAAGGAAACATAAAAGGGAAGTTTCTGTCTTTCCCCAAAGGAAGCAAAAATCATAAGATTATCAAAACCTGAACTAGACAATAATGAGTATCATGAAGTGACCAAACTTTGAAGATGAGAAAGAGAACACATATTTTTGGGGAGGGAGATAAAAGAAAGAACTTTCCTATGGTAAAAATATAAATTACATGAAATAATAACATCATAGAAAATGTCTGGTTCCTTCCCTGGTTATTTGAAACATCAGCCAAATGTTTGAACTTGCCAGTAGTGGATAAGCATAAGGAAGCAATATCTGATTCATTAAAGATATCAATAAAAAGTTTTATGTGTGTGAGTACACATTTGAAAAGCTACTCTGAGAATCAAGCCTGGTTCTCACACTACTCCACAACTGTCAGATGAAGAGAATGAAAGAGCCTAAAAGCTCCTCCACCTATTGGCCTTCATGAGACAGTCTGCAAAGCCAATCTCCCACCGGAGCATTCTACATAGTTTCCATTGCTGGAGGATTCTGTGGTCCAGAACAGTACAGAAAGGCAGGCTTAGGAAGCCCTGAAACACCTGACTTCTCCATGCCCTGTCAATGAAAAAGAAAACAAAACTAAAGGCTTCCGGGGCATCACACATAAAGACATGAGCACCAAAGCATCAGACCTCCCAGCCATTACCTTCCACCAGTCCGGTGGTATTTGCCATAGGTAGGGGTGATATTCAGAGAGAATCCACAAGTGCAGCCAGGCTGGGTTTTGGTCTGTATTTGTTATGAACGGTATCTACACTGACTGGTTGCTGTTGTCCATTATCATTCAGAAATGGGAGATAATTGAAGCACACAGGAGTCAAGCAGGTAAACCACCCAGGGCAGACAGTGGTAGACAGAAAAGCATAGGTGAAGTGGTCAGCAGCTACCATGTTAAGCAGTTGGAAGTTACATGGAACAACATTACTGCCAAATTTTCTAATGTATTTAAACAAAATGCTAGAAATCCATTTCTTACACATCTCTGCATTCAAAAATGTGTCTTCCTATTTCATATCTTTAAAGTGCTATATTTGAAATAAAAATGCTTCTTGGGGGCACACCACAGACCGCTGGCTGGCTGCCTGTGACTGCAGTACATTACAAGACTATTCAACTATAGAAACTGGGCTTGCTGCCCACACAGCCGTAGCATGCCACAGGACTCTACAACTTGGCATAACCAATGTATTTGGGTTCTAAAAAAAAAAAAAAAAAAATTTAACTTCACCAATAACATCAAAAGAGTGGATAATTGTTTAAGAAATTTACTCTCTAAAACCTCTAAATTATAATTATGAAAATTTGTTAATGTTCAGTAATGCTAATCATATCATAATCTAACTCATATTTAAAACAGGAATCAGCATCACACTACATTTTTCCCTGTCATTTCCTCTTCACTCTTCCATCTCTTGTTGTTAGTCTGGATGTCCAGTGTTCCCCCAAAGCCCATATGTTCAAAGTTTGGTCCCCAGCCCATAGGACAACAGGCAGCTGACCGGATGGACCTTCAGGAAGAAGAACCTAGTGGAAGGAAGTGAGAACAGTAAGGGGGTGCCTTTGAAGGGAACAGTGGGATCCTGGGCCCCTCCTGTCTCTCTCTTTGCTTCACATACTCAGTGAAGTCAACATGCCTTTCCTGCCATGCACTCCCACCATAAGTCAAATGGAATAAGGACAACTGACTATGGACTGAGACCATGAAGCAAAAATAAACCTTTTTCTGCTTTGAGTCTATTGCAGTGTATGTTTGCTACAGTGCTGGCATGTTGACTAACATGCCAAGATTTTCTTCATTTGAGAGGTAGGATTAGAAGATTTTTGCAGTATAATTTACACGTAATGTGCTTAGCTCAGTGCCCACTGGAGTAATAACTCCAAAGCTAAGCATTTCCCTCTAGTGAGACTATTATTTCATTGGCCCATTCCTTACAGAGCTGATTTGCAAGCAGGAAAACTAAAGACTCTGACCACCTCACTGTTACTAAGCCTGTCTAGGGAAGCACTCCTGTCCTGACTCTTCTCTTAACCATGCTTTAACTATCCACCAGCAACTTCAAATCCTAGGGACCTTTCTCATTCCACCACAGAGAAAAAGGAAGTGACTTCATTTTACAAACAAGGAAATGGGCTCAATCTGTCCCTTTTCCCTAGGAGTGAGAGGCACTTTTTCCACTTTGTTTCTTTGTTAAATTAACTCATTCCCTCTTCCAAACCATGCATATCAGTGTGAATGGGTATGACATGAATCTGTACAATAGCTATTTGCAATGACTTCAGGTAAAACCCAACATAGCGTCTCACTTTTTTTTTTTCTTTTTATGACTTGCTTTCTTCACATTTACTTACTCATGTACTATTTTGTGAGTGGGTAGGTGCGGGTTCATGCAAACATGCACACATGTCCTCATGCTATGGCATGCCTGTGAAAATCAGAGGACAACACATAGGAGCCCCACTTCTCTTTCTACCATGTGGCCCCTGAGGATTGAACCAGGTAACTACTTGGTGACCCCTGAGCTACCTTGCTAACCCTTCTACTGCATAAAAACATACTATAGAAAACTGAAAGGAGGAACTTATACAAATCTAATTAAGTAGTTAGTAAACAAAATATACAAGGAATACAGATAACCTGCTAACAGGAAAACCAGGTTTTAAAATGAGCAAGGAAAGGAGTAGCTATTTCCCAAAAGTACACATAAAATGGCCAGCAGGTATATGGAAATATGCTCAGCATCACTAATTATCAGGGAAATGTAAATTAAAACTACAGTGGGGTGTCCTTTCTCACTTGTCCTAATGGCTATCACTAAAAAAGATGGAGGGCAGCAAGTGCTGGCCAGGACATGGTGAAAGGGAACCATTAACTCCTTTCAAGGGAATGTAAGCTAGTAACTTTATGAAAAACCGAACCACCGTATGAATGAGCAGCTCTGCTACTATAAATGTTCACAAGGAAGCTATCGATAGCTGCAGTCCTGTGCTCCCGGCAACACTGTTCACAAAAGGGAAGATATAGACTCAATCTGCATGTCTGTAAAAGAATGGAAGAGTAAAGAATATGCATAGCACAGCGGAGTATTATTCAGCCAAAACTAAAAGAGGAAATCCTGTCATTGTCAGTAATATGGATGAAGCTGAAAGATGTTAAGAAAAATAAACCAGGCACAGAAAGAAAAACTCTGTGTGATCTCACTTATAGGTTGGTTTTAAGAAAGTGAATTCACAAAAACAGAGTCAAATGATGGCTACTAGGGGATGGGGGTGATAGGTAGGGAAATAACTGAGGAGAGGTTGATCAAAGGATGTAAAATTTCAGTTTGATATGAGAAGTTGAAGTGCTTGCTTGTAGTGGCCATTCCAGCAGCAATGCATTACCTACCTGAACACTGCTAACAGAATGGAGTCTACTTACTAAAGTATCAGTTAAGTATATGAGGTAATACATTTGTAAATGAAGCTCAGTCATGCAACAAAGTATGATATTCCAAAACATGTTGTGCACCATAAATTATATTCAACTCCTATTTGTCAACAATAACAACAACAAAAAATGAACAGGAATATTTGATCCACAAATTCATTGAAGTAGCACATTTGTAAGTAAACTCCATTTAATCTCTCCAGAATGCACACTATCTCCAAACATGCCAGGTACTACAAATTATAATTTCTATTTGTCAATAACATTTAAAAGGAAGGATAGTTTAGCCACAAACTGATTAAAGTAGCAAATAATGGAGTTTATATTTAAGGGAGTAGGAGTTTTATTTAAAATTTGCCACTATTCCTGGATAATGTATGTGGCTTACCCCACCCACGAATAACCTAGACTTCAGGGCTGATTCACTATCCAGCGGCTTGAAATTAAGACTCTGAACTTCCTGCCATAGGCCCTGTAAGCAAACAACAAACCTAGAGACTGACAATTCGATGGTAAACAGAGGAGGACCCACTGGCACCTGTCAGCACACCCTGAGGACACAGGGTGACTCAGCACACTCTTCATCTGCATGATATGCCCCAGGGAGGAACCAAGAGGCACGCAGAGAACGGAGTGGAACAGAAATCAATTCCAGGGTGTAGAGCAACATCAAGTTTTAAAATACTTCCCAAGATCAGTGAATGTCTCAACACTCTCTTCTTTCCTGATTTAAAAACACAGAATCACGCTTGCCAAAGCCAAAAGCATTTACAGTGATTTCTTTCAATGTTAGAAACCAGAGTTTATTAAACACCGCATCCAAGGCTTTCATCCTGGAATAAGGTTGATGCCCATTGGCAGCTGTGAGCTGCAGATGAAATCTAGTTAGATGCTCCCCACTAAGAGGAATATTTACTTCACTTGGTGCCCACTGGCAGCTGGGAGCTGCAGCTGCTATCCAGTTAAATACTCCCTACAAGAGAGGAATATTTACTTCAGCACACAAGAAAAATAACCATCAGAAGGCCAGTTCAATAGAATCAAAGAGATATACCTGCAGGTTTTCGATTTCTTCTTTGTGCTCCCTCTTCAGATGTAAGATAGCAGCCTGGTATTCTGGAAGATCACAAGAGAAGCCAGTTACAAAGGAGCACAAATGAGTCAGAAACTTCAAAGGCATATCACCTGAATCCCAGCCGGCAGCCACCCTCCAAATAACCACATCACGTGTGGACAGGAAGGAGAGCTGTTAGACACATCGTGTCCAGACACAGCCAGGACTGGGGTAAAAGGGGATTCCTTCCCTTCAATACAGCCTGGATCATGGAAAGTGCCAAATTCAGCAACCAGGGCAGGGGTAAAAAGAGAAGAGGCATGTGAGTGAGAGCCAGATAAAGAGTGGGTCAGGTGTTGGTCATCAAGGAGCTGAAAGTTCATGCCCCACGGTGAACAACACAGATGTGTTAAGGGAGATTATAAAAGAAACTTTCTATATGAGATCACAGAGCTCCATTTTTAACTCTGTTTTAAAAAAGAAAACAGAGAGAGAGAGAGAGAGAGAGAGAGAGAGAGAGAGAGAGAGAGAACAAGACATGAATGAAGGCAAGCTGTTTCTAGTCTCTTGGTCAACCAAGAAAGCCAAGACCGTTTGAAGGAGAGATTCCCAGGAGAATTGAGGCAGTTAAGTTGGACAAAAATAAGTTTCTAGTCCACTTTTCATCTGAATGACATTCATCGCAGAAATACAACCCCAGTGTACACAGGAACTGCAGCCAGGTATTAAAACTACCACCCCTACTAGCTGAGCGGAAAGCACAGGAATCACCTCTACTTCCAGGAGAACAGCTAATGTGCATAGGACCACAGAACCATTTGTGCTAGAGAGAACTACAAAGCAAAATGCTGTGACTATGGACTTTTGTGGGACAAACAAGCTCTTTACAAATGTGTTCACCGTCACAAGTCTGTACTGCAAGAAACAGACTATTCCTCTAATTTGGTATCATGAGTTAGGCAGGCAAGCTCGAGTTCCATTTCAAAATGGATGAGGATGCAGTAGAGCCCCACCAGGAGAGGAGCTTGGCTGTTAAGAGCTAGCCACATGGCAGCCCTGTGAGGACTGAGCTCCCGTGGTAATGCTGTGAGCTCTCAATTTATACCACACCAAAGATCAAATCACTTGTTGCTATCCCCAACAAGCACTGCTATAATCTGGGACACCACCATCTTTCCAATACCCTACATTCTCCTTCCCAGAGGCTGCCTCATTCCCCTCTTACCAACATAAACAGAGTTTCCTCCATCACAGTATGAGCAATCTATTAAAGATATGACCCAGACCATATCTCACCCCTGGTTTTCCACAGAACTTGGACTCCAGACTCCAACCTGTAGGGGCCAGGGGGTGGCTCCATGGTGAAAATGCTTTTTGCACAAGCGTGAAAATTGAGTTCAGATACCCAGCACCCAAATAAAAGCTGGGTTTGGCAGCATGCATCTGCAACCAAAGAGCTAGGTCAGAGCAAGGAGACAGGTGGAGTTCAGGGGTTCACTAGCCAAACAGTCTGGCTGAAATAGAAAGGTCTAGGTTCAGTGAGATGTCCTGTCCCCCAAAATATGGTTGAGATCAATTGAGGAAACACCAGACATCAAACTCTTGTGCCTCTACCCCTACCACACAAGTATGGACAAGGGTACCTAGACACATGAGAACACAGGTGTACACACACACACACACACACACACACACACACACACACACACGCGCGCGCGCGCGCCCCAAGGACTATAGCCTTTGCTTTTTGTGATCTGTTTCCTCTCATCTCATGTTACTCCTTCTACCAGCCCATTCATTACATTCCAGGCACACCGGCTTCTTGCCATCTCTTAAATTTATCAAATGCTTTTCTAATGGTCTTTGAGGTAGAGCCCCAACCTATGTGACAATAAATATATGAACCCAGTCAACCCAATATTCTATGAAGCAGTCAAAGGAAACCAGTAAATTCAACCTTCTTGAAAAGTATCTACCTTGCTCTGAACAGAAATCACATAGACCATCTTATACATTTATTCATTTTATATAGAATGTGTCAGTAAGGGTGTGACATATAGAATTATGACTAACTTACTAACAAATTGACAAAAGAGGTCACTGCAAAACTAACACCCAGAAAAGCACGATCTATCTCCTCCTTAAGCAAATATTTTGGATAAGCATACCACCATTACAGGTGAACAGAAAGCACACCCTTATGCCAGTAAGAGTAATAAAAGGAAATGCAGCCTTTATTAATGAGATATTCATTTTAAGACTTCAGAAGGTAACAGGATGGAATACAAAGGTTCCTCATAGGGCTGGCAAGATTGCTCAGTATATCAAGGTGCTTGTCACCAAGCCTGACAACCTGAACTTGATCCCCAGAACCTACATAGTGAAATGAAAGAACTGACTTCTGCAAGTTGTTTTCTGACCTCCACATATGCATTGAGGCAGGCACACACACACACACACACACACACACACACACACACACACACACCATTATATCTAATAAAAATTTAAGTAAACATTCCCAAATAATCCTGAATCAAAGCTAGGTTGGCAGTTTCACAAGTGCCTTATGGGAAGCAACCCTCTGCTCTTCCGTTTCGATTTGAAAATGTCTTAAAGTAGCTTGGGGCACATTCTCAAGGAGGATGATGAGACAGAGATGTTAAGTACAAGACCAAGGATGCTAGCATTAGTTAAGAAGAAAACTTAACCCTGGTATTTGGTGGCTGAGATTTTGTTCTCGTGGGACAGAGGAACAGAGGGTTTGAATCTCAGGACTTGAAAGTGGCAAATCCCTCTGCCCTCTGCAGTCACCAGAACCTCGATGAAAACTCAGACATTAATGAAAATATTTTATATTTTGCACCAAATAAAGAAGCCCAAGACATCCTTTCTTTTACATCGTATAAGAAAGACAGAAAACACAAAATCTCCTTAGAGGCAGAATCCAACATTCTGGAAAATGATATACAAGAACTTCCTTCCACAGAGTTCGTTCTAACCCAGCACTTTAATCAAACTCGGGGCTTCACTTGGCGGCTTCCTGACCTGTTCACAGCAATGAAACATCTTTTCTGTCAAGTGTCTGGCCTGTGTCTCCAACTTGCCAGAGGCAGAATCAGAAACAACTTCGCTAACACTGAAGGTACAGGTCCACCATAGCTGTTGGCTACAGCTGGCCATACACATTTATCTCAGGAAATATGAGACTGGTCTTGTTCTTTGACAGCACTGGCCTCAGGAACAGATTGAAGTACACACTACAGACTTCCAAGAAGACCCTATCATAACTAAGCCCACGTGGCAGAGGAGGAACCTGAGATGTTCAGGTTGAACAGCCTTCCCAAAGCCACAAGCAATAAATGCCAATGACAACACTTAGCTCCAGAGAACCTGTGCCATTTAGCCTGGGGACTGTTGGCTTGGTGTAGCTCTCGTTCCTTTGGTTGGATAAACATGAAGTACATACAAAACTTGGGATCCCTAGAAACTTCAAGGTTGCTCGCTTTGTCCAAACACCAAACTTACTTAAAAGTCTGGATATTTTCTCTAAGTTGTTAAAAGAGGGATTATGTCAGGGCTCAGCAATCAAGAGCCCTAGCTGCTCTTCCAGAGGATCCAGGTTACATTCCCAGAACCCATATGGTAGTTCACAATCATCTGTAACTCCAGTTCCAGAGAATCTCATGCCCTAATCTGGCCTCTGCAGCCACCAGGCATGCATGTGGTTCTAATATACATACGGGAGGGAAAAAAAACCCCACCTATATACGTAACACGATTTTTAAAGTTTAAAAATTAATTAATTAATTAAAAGGAGATCTCATCTATTTTGAATCCCGAGATTTGAGGAAGAGGGGTGTCAAAGTAAACAGTGTAAGGTCTGATGTCTAGTAAATTCAAGGATTGAGGTTAGGTTCCGTCCATTTTCTCCAGATTCCCAGGCTAGTAGTCACTGTCCATTGTTAAATCTGACTTTACTTACCCTCTCACACTGCCTTAGCTAGGGTTTCTACTGCTGTGAGGAAACACCACAACCAAAAGCAAGTTGGGGAGGAAAGGGTTTATTTGGCTTCCACTTCCACCACTGGAGGAAGTCAGGACAGGAACTCAAGCAGGGCAGGAACCTGGAGGCAGGAGCTGATGCAGAGGCCATGGAGGGGACCGGCTTACTAGCTTGCTCCTCATGGCTTGCTCAGCCTGCTTTCTTATAGAACCTAAGACCACCAGCCCAGGGATGGCCCCACCTACCATGGGCTGGGCCCTCCCCCATGGATCACTAATTGAGAACATGCAACAGCCAGTCCTTCCTCTCTGATGACTCTAGCTTGTGTCAAGTTGACACACAAAACCAGCCAGTGTGAGCTCCTGTTTTTAGTATACTTAGGCAGGCAAAGAATGCAGCCAGGTCTCAGCCTGCCATGCCTCCATAAGTAATGCAGCTAGCCAGTGCTAGCCATGTGGCCTGGGGGAAAAAACAAAAACAAAAAACAAAAAACAAAACAACAACAACAAAAAACCTTTGTACCTGCCAGAAACAGTGGGAAAGGAAGCCAAGGTAAAGGGAGAGCAGTGCTGGGGGAGGGGCACTGCCAGCAGGTGGTTAAAGGCATGATGCAAGTTCTGCTTGATGGATGGATGGATTTTTATTTATTTATGTAGGAGAGCAGTGCTGGGGGAGGGACACTGCCAGCAGGTGGTTGAAGGCATGATGCAAGTTCTGCTTGATGGATGGATGGATTTTTATTTATTTATGTATTTGTTTGTTTGTTTGTTTGTTTGTTTGTTTTACAGAGGGCTGCAGTATATAGCCCTCCCTGGCTGACTTGAACTCATACAGATCCATCTGCCTCTGCCTCTTCAGTACTCAGATTAAAGGCATACCCCACCATGCTCCGCATGGTATTTGTTTGAAGTGTTTGAGTGTGTTCATGCGTGTAAGTTCAGTGCCCATGGATACTAGAAGAGGATTCCAATCCCCTGGAGCTGGAGTTTTGAACGATTATAAACAGCCCAATGTGAGTGCTGGGAGCTGAACTCTGGTCCTGTGCTCGAGCTGTAGGGCTTTTACACTCTTAACTGCTGAGCCAGCTCTCCAGCCCCTTGCTTGACACTTTGGATGTTTGGCTGCTGACAACTTTGAACTTCCTTCTTTCCCATCTTCCCATATAAGGGTTAATGGGCAAGAAAGCCTTTAAACTTGGCAATAGTCAGACCACACAAATTACTGCCCATGAATGGAAACCCTCACCCCATTCATGCCTTCAAAAACTAGGAAATCTTAGGCCAATCTCTTTTTCTTGCTCTTCCTCAAATCATTTTCAGACCAGCCTTGGAAATCTCAGGATGTATGGAAAAAAAAAACCTTGTCATACATTCTTGTATGTGTGAATAGTGTGTGCACAAGGTCTCAGCATCTGAGTCAGGTTAGGGGTCAAATGTCCATGTGGTCCCTTCAGAAAGGATGAGGCTGTGTAGAGGTTACGTGAACAATGGGTCAATTGATTACCATCTTACATGTATACAGAAAGGATAATAATTTCTGTACCTAAACAACACAGCACTGGGCAACAGATGGGAAAGATACAATAATTCAAGAATTATAATTGTCAGTATCTAACCTTGGCCAAGAACACTTGAGATTTCTTTGGGCAGAAACATAAGAATTACCAGCATTAAAGGGTGAGGAGAAGCCTCAACTCTCTAAGCTTATTAATATCCTATTGTTTGGTCTAACCTCCTTAGAGAACCCCATTTATATATTAAAATACTACTTCCCTCAGAGTGATGATATTAGGAGAAGGGATCTTTGAGTGGGAATTGGGTTATGAGGACAAAACCACCATGAACCTGTGAATGGAATTAGTGTCCTTACACAAGAGTCTCCTAAACCCATCCCTCTCACCATGGGTCAACATAAGAAGCATCTACCCAACAAGAACATCTGGTGGGTCAGGAAATGGACCCTCCTCCAACACTGAATCTGCTGCCACCCTGAACTTGGGCTTCCCAGTCGTCAACACGATGAAAAATAATTTTCTTTTGTTTATAAGCTCCCCGGCTTATGGAATTTTGGTTACAGTGGCATGAACCTACTCTACCCAATAGCTTCTTTCACTGAGCCAGGCACTCAACTAAGCAGAGTGTGTATAAAAATGAGCAGAGCACATTTCCAAACTCAAAAGGTCATTCAAGCCAGCAGCAGTGTGCACACCTTTAATCCCAGCACTTGGGAGGCACAGGCAGGAGGATCTCCATGAGTTTGAGGCCAGCCTGGTCTACAGAGTGAGTTCCAGGACAACTAGGGTTACACGTGAAACCCTGTCTCAAAATACAAAACCAAACCAAAAAGGTCATTCAAGGGTTAGATCCTTGATATGAAAGAAGCTTTCATCATGAATACTCTGGTATGACAAAATTAAGTCTTTGTTGTCTCAAAAGGCCTTATTTGATCTCATCTGAATGTTTTATTTGCAGACATGGATTGGAACATTGCTAGAAAAATATTCATCACTAGCACCCCCTTTCCTTTGGGATATAGAAAATCCCCTTGCTTTCAATTTGGCCGAGTGACTATCTTGAGCTGATGGAATACAGGTGGGTAGGATTAAAGAGGACACATTTGATGACAGCTTTGCTTGCCTCTAGCAGTACTGCTCCTGCTTTTAGGTAAGAACACACCTTGGGTGCCTGCTACTTCCTTAGCGTGGGTTTGGAGAAAGCACAGACCCAAACCCTAGGCACAGCAGGTAAGGAAGCCAGCTCGGAGGAGCTCACCTGAACAACTATCTTTACATAAACTTGTTACTGAGTGCTGTTGGAAATTACATTGGTTTGTTGCATAGCTTTGCTGCTGCCGGCAATGGTTAATGAATATGTCTGGCAAGTTTCCAGGCAAGTTTACTAGTTAGAAAATTTCAGAGGATTAGAGACATGAGATGGGTTCTCCCCAAACAACATAGGCAGGCAGGCAAAGAAGTTAATGGGCCTAAATGAACATGTATATACTTATACTACTTCATACTGAAAATCTGAGCAAGAGACAGTTCCGAGATAATGATGTGAAACAGGTTCAAAGATCATGGTCATAGCTGTGACTCTGAACATTACCTGTATTGCCAGAGCACATTGCTGGATGGCTCACCCTGGAGAAAACAGCCATTCCATCAAACCCTAGATGCCTTAGATAATCTGTCTTTTTACTTCATCCTCTTACTCCTATATCCCATTCTGTTAGGGTGAAGATGCCAAGCAGTTTAGAATTCCAGGAACACAAGCGTGATGAAGCTTATCTCCTCCCTACACACTGAGAATAAAATGTAGAAACAACTGAAAGTACTTGATTCTGTCACTAGATGGCAGTCACAATACTGCACATTGGAACTACCTACCAAGCACCAGAGCAACTCCTGAAGGCTCCTTGGGATGCAGGGATGAGGAGGGTGAGGATCAGGGGACCTGGGGTGGGGGTGGGGAACTGAACCAAAGCTGAGGAACAACGCCTGTCATTCAAAAAGTTAGAATGGATATGGTCACTACTTCAGAAGAAGCAGAACACGTGCAGGATTTTCCCAACCATGCCTACAAAAAAGGCAAGCATGATGGAGGGGGCTTCTAGGTGTTCCCGGCTAGCATCTGACATCAGCACTGACATCTCAATTATAATGCAAGAGAGTTAAGTCACAGGTGAGTAGCTGAACAGAACATCCTAGACAGCAGTGTGATGAAGCAACCATGTGGTATCAGGTGTCCAGGGCCTCTGGCTCTGAGTTTGCTGGGACCTGGTTCCAGAAGGAGGCAGGACAGTTACTGCAGTCACCAGGGCTGAATACCCCTATGGGTGAAGAAGACTCTAAGACCATGTGTACAGTTCAGAAACCAACAGAGGTGTGCTTCCGCCGGTGGGAAAGGGAAGCCGAAGAAAGCATCGGCAGGATGCAAAGAGGATTAGAGATGACCTGATTAAGAGCAAGCTTCCAACCTTACGTCTCATCCCATGCTTGTTCCCATTGACTGGTCATGCAGCATTTGTATCATTCTGGTAGGAAACCCCAAAATACCATTCTTCTAAGATGCACTTCTTGTCTGGAGGTCTCGTGAAATACACAATTCCTCAAATCATTCTATAGATAGGAACCTTCAAGCCAAAGCTCTAATCTGCACCATCAAGAAACTTAACAATCAAAGCAAACAAAAAGATCAACAATAGAAGTACAATATCACCCAATACAAATTTAAACATAAAACACACTGAAAATGTTTCATCATTTTCAGAATCCTTAGCAAGTCTAAAATAAGAACAATCATTGTTAACAAAAATGACAATATCTCACTTTCAAAACAAGGACAAGGAAAGAACAGTAGGTGACTCTAAAGATGTGACATGCTAAATTTAAACACAGGTTTAGAAATAAAAAGCTCAAGAGCTTTGACATAAACTCTAGTCCAAAAAGCATTTTTGAGTAAAAAAAATACTGAATAATTAAAAGTTTGGCATGCTATAATAAAAGGAAAATAAGAATGAATCATAGGACCAGGGAGTGGACTCGGCAGGTAAAAGCACTTGTGCAGCATGAAGATCTGAGTTCAAATACCCAGCATTCATACATAACCAAAATAAAACAGTACAAAGACCTAGGCATGGTCACCCAGCTGTACTGCAGCCCTGTGAGGTGAGACATGAGGCTCACAAAGGCTTGATGGCTGCCACCCTAGTTCCCAGGTTTGGTGAGACAGCCTACCTCAAGGAAATAAGGTGAGAGGCATCTGGCAGGACACTTGCAATCATAATTAAGAGGCTTTGTCATTGATATAGAGATAGCAAAATAATATATGCAGTGAGTATATGTGTGGAGCTCAGAGAGCAACTTGTAGATTTTCCCCTTACAGGGTCCCAGGGATCGAACTCAAGTCCTCAGCTCGTTGGCGAGTGCCTTTAGCCACCGAGCCATCTCATCAAATATTACTAGTTGAATTTATCAAGAACTTTAGCACACTTCACACATAATGGTGAAACTTGAGGTAAACATATTGATGTAAGATTAGTGTACAGATTTCCACAGTATATTGAGTTACATACTACTAATGAGTCAATATGATGACTTTATTTAATGTCATGGAACGATATCAAAAAATCATGTGTTGAACCTAAAAAAAAAAAAAATAGAATGCTTCATTAGGGAAGCATCTGCTACTCTTTTTGTTAAATATTTGTGATGTGTCTGCCATTGTGCTTTCTAAATCTTTGTGTTTGCTCCCATAGATTACTGTCACTCTCTGCCAAGGTCCCAGAGGAAAACTTTCTACTCTTTTAGTGTGGGAAGTGAGTACTGAATAATAACCGGTCAGGTTCCCAAGAATAACTGACTCTTGTTTTGGCACAGTGACCAGTACCCAGCCATATGGGGGGAAAAAGTAGGCATTTACATCACTCCTTCCCCAAGGCTCAGGGAATCTTGTAGAGGAGGGGGCTGAAAGAATATAAGAACTAAGGAAGGGGTGCAGTGCTGTGTAATTATTTCCTACCAGTTGAAAAACATTCCCTTCTGAAGGGAAGAAGTAAACTCATAAGACTCAAGAAGTAAAGGAAACTTACATAAAAAGGCTGAGGAAGATCCTGAAACTGACAGGATTCAAAAGGCCCCTCCATAGTGCTGTATAATAAACAAGCAATTTCTGAAGACTCTCTAATTCAGTGAGCTGTCTTCAGGTTTTGTAGGGAGCTCTAGGGATGGAACTTTTGAGAGTTATTGACCAATATGCTGTTTTTATGTTAGATTTTGTGTCAACTCGACACAAAATAGTACCTAAGGGGCATTTTCTTGATTAATGATTAATGATTGACACCAAAGGGGCTAGCCCACTGTGGGTGGTGCAACCTCCACATAAAAAAGCAGATTGAGTAAGTCATGGAGAGCAAACCAGTAAGCAGTTGAGTTCATGCCCTGACTTTCCTTCATGATGGAGGTAGCCTATAAGCTGTAAGCTGAAATGCTTTCCTCCCCAAGTTGTTTTTAGTCATGGCATTTAATCACACCAACATAAACCAAATTAAAACACTACGACTAGGGTAGGCTTTGCACAATACAGCTGTTTGTGTCACCCATGCTCCTATACATAACCCAGAGAAATTCAATGGTTCACTAAGAGTAAGAATACCTAGCCTCAAAATCACCCACACTTCTCTATATTACATTAGAGCTTTGAAACAATGGAGTAAAAAAATGGAGATGAAAATTTTTCTAGAGAGATGAAACTAATATTTTTATAGTTGTTAAAAACATATATTGTGATAGCATTTGCATAGAGCTTGAAAGACCCATGCTCTACAGCATCTAGGAATACATAAATAGGTAGACTGTGAATGGCACTCCAGTGAGTTCTGCAAGGTGATGACCACATAAGAAATGCTGGAATCATTCACCATCTCTACAGAAAGCAGCAAAGAAATCAGATACAGGGCTTAGCAAAAGGGTCTTCAAGACTAGCTCCATAAATTTCAGAAATATGAATAAAGATTTAGTAATATAAAGATATTACTCTACCTTTGTTTTGTATCATTTTGAAATTATTTGTGATTCTCTTCCATATCAATAATGAATGTGTTCAAAATTAATATATGTAGTACACTTATATCTATTCTATATGGGACTAGATATAGCAGAATAGTCAATGAGAAAGTGTTAAAACTAAAATAGAATGAAATTACACGGTATTAGAAGATGACTGTTCTTTGTGTGGCATGCATCATCATGAGCTGACTAGATTCAAACTTTGGGAGAAGCTGCTTGCTTTTTCACTTGTACTTCTGATTCAATCACTGAAAGCCCTTTATTTAAAACTGACAAAATGAACCTCAGAAGAGAGAGCTGAAGGTCAGTCTCTGGAGAGGCAGGTGAAAATCAGCCAAATCTAACTGGAAGGAGAGTGGAATTTTCTCTTAAATCAGGCCAGGCAAGTACCCAGGAGGCCAGGCTACCTGCCCAGGTTTCTAAGGGAGACAAGACACTTGTGTCTCTCACATGGTGGAAAAGTACCCTAAATATAACATGTTGCAGCTGCTCCTTAGATTGTTGTCTATAGCTGTAAGGTCTAACTGGCATCATCTCTACCACTCAGATTTTAAGAAGTGTGTGTGTGTGTGTGTGTGTGTGTGTGTGTGTGTGTGTGTGTGTGTGTAAGTAACTTGGGCATATTATTTTCAAGCCTACATCTCTCATTTACAACATTAAAGATGAGAAAACCTCTAAGACAATTGGAAAGGAAAATCAGCCAATGTGATAATTTAGGGTAAAATGAAGTAGTGGTCTCTCAGCAGGAGGGCCCACTCACAAAGAATGTATAAATGCTCTGGCCCTCTCCTCCACTGCTATGCCCAAAGTTTTGCCAGGCATGTAAAATAAAAACAGGTAATGTTCAGTTGCACTCAGAATGTGGACTTACAGCAACAACAGATGAGGTTATGGAATATGTCACATACAATTAAACTAAATATATATTCATTGCTTATGTATGAAGTTCACAATTTGTTTAGCAACTCTAAGACTTCCAAGGATACTTGTTGGAAACTTTGTGCAGCAGGCCAGCAATGTGTAGAAATCCAGGACTATACATGCACACAGGTAGGAACTATCAACTAGATTCTTTTGGATAGCCAAAAATTACTGGTTCTACATATCTCACATGCCTCTTTAAAAGAATCTAGCTTGTACTGTTCCTTGTGGTCACTTTTTAGGATTTTTTTCCTCTTAGTAACAGGATCTTCCTAAGTTAACTGACTTCCTCATGATTGATTCAGTGAGAAATTTCCAGTTTTCCAAGATAAACAAGACACTGAAACAGAGATAAAACACATTCAAATATGGATAGTCTCTACTTTCCCTTCTTGTACGGGGCTGGGAATACCATGGACAAGGGCATACAAAGAAAAAAGCACTCACTGATTCTAATAAAATATAGTGCAAAATAAAGTAACCTCAAAGGCTATAATGAGACACGTGGGAAACTGTGAGGTGCCCAGCTAGCTAACTTTGATCTTGCTCAGCAATGTTAACCTCAGAATCAGGAACATAAATGAGATGATTAGAGAACTGTGAAAGTCAAAACTTTTCCACCAGACAGCCTATTTTATCATCTCATAAAGCCTTTGCCCCATGCTAATCTACTATTTTTCAGGGCTGACTTACATTAGAATAACCTACAGAAGTTGATCCTGGCTCATGCCTGGATCCTAACCCCAAAGACAGACATCTGAATCAAGGTGATTTTGATAAGGTAGACAAAATAGAGAACTGCTGTATTGGTTTTTATTTGTTTGCTTGCTTGCTTTGTTTTGTTTTATTCTCAAGTGTCAGGAGGCTACATTTGCATCTCAATTTTTTAAAGATTTATTTATTGTATATACAGTGTTCTGCCTGCATGTATGCCTGCACACCAGAAGAGTGTGCCAGATTTCATTGTAGATGGTTGTGAGCCACCATGTGGTTGCTGGGAATTGAACTCAGGACCTCTGGAAGAGCTGCCAGTGCTCTCAACCTCTGAGGCATCTCTTCAGCTCTGCATCTCAATTTTTAAAGGTATGCTCTACATAGGACAACTCAAGCTCTGTTCCCTCCAACTCATGAAGCCACTGAGCAGACCTTGTGTTTAACCAAGAGCTAATACAATAGAGTCAGGCTCTTTTTTTTTTTTTTTTTTTTACTGCATGCAGTTTCCCTGAGATTCTAGCATCTATGAATAGTTACAGAAAAAAGCACTTAAGTGTCTTCAAATTCTTCCCCCTTACTACTGATACAACCATACCATAAAGACTTGTTTTACCAACTTGAGAATAACTCAATTGAAAAGGAATAAATGAACCATTACAGTAAATGGCATTGGCAAATTAATGCTAGTCTGTAGTCTTATACTGTTGTGTAGCAACAGATTAATTACATCTCAGATTAATTACATCTCATTTTAGAGGGAAAATTATTAAGACACAGGATGTCAGGCAGGAGGTAAAACATTCCAACCTGTAGGGGAGCTTTAAGCCCAAGTAGTAAACAATATAATGGCTTCAGGAAGTCCCTGAAACGGACCAGATTCACCAGGTCCTTCTCTTGCCACGCATAAATAACCAGCAAGGACTGCTGAGAGATACTCTCAGACAAGGTAAGCTCCCTGGAAAAAGGAGAAACAAGCAGAGCTGCCTGGAAAAGGCCCAGAGTAGCTGAGCTAGCTGGGAAGGGCACTCTCCAACCTGTTGAGCCGCCTGCAGGTTTTGGATTTCACTCCCTGTTTCCAGCTTTCATGAGTTGTCACCCATGCTGGGGTGGGCTTTGGTGATTCAGCTGTGTTTGAGTTATTTCTGTTTCTATAAGTAACCCACAATCCATATTCCTGTCAGTAACATCAATAAAATTTACTGGTTCACCAAGTTGGACTTTGGTGGTATCCATACTTGGGTGTGTCAGCAGTTCTGTATCTGGGTAAGCAGACATTTGTTCACATCTCCCCAGAAATAGTGCCACAAAGCATATACAAAACAAAACCATAATATCACAGAATTTAAAGATGTATTTTCTGAGGCCACTGAGGCCAGTCCTCCTCCCTCTAAATCCTTATAATAAAATTAAGATATGGATACTCAAATCACTCATATAATTAATAACAGAAAATCACAGATCTATATTAATTGGAATCACATTTTATGGTCACACAAGGGGAAAAATACATATAGTTGTTGAGCTGGGGACAAGTCACTTGACTTCCAGCCTAATGTATTTTCTAGCATACTTTAAAACCTCTTTATAGCTTTAAAATGGAATCAAATATTCAGAGTATAAGGAAATGGAGAGAACTGGCTGTTTGATGAGAGGTAGAAAGCATCTGAAGTAGCAGTCGCTGAGAGTGGAGTGTAGACTGGGTATACAGAGACAGCGGCAGGCAGCATGGAGGACCCATATATAATCAGAGAGCACAGCATGGAAGGCCACACATAATCAGAGAACACAGCCTTTCAGTGGCAGAACCTGGAGAATTCCAGAACTTTCTTATAGCAGCTTTTGCTGTTCAGACTAAAGGTAGGAAAAAACAAGAATTAGAATTTTTCTAGAACTGGGATTTCCTAGGTGTCTCTTCCTTAAAGAAATTAAGACATTATTAAGAATGTAACATCATGGGCTGGAGAGAAGGCTCAGTGGTTAAGGGCGCTGGCAGTTCTTCCAGAGGTCCCAAGTTCAATTCCCACCAACCACATGGCTCACAACCATCTATAATGAGATCTGGTGCCCTCTTCTGGCCTGTAGGCATGCAGGCAGAATATGTATATACATTATATATATATATATATATATATATATATATATATATATATATATAATATATATATAATATATATATATATATAATATATATATATATATATAATCACAGATTCCAGAGAAGAAAGTGCTGACAGACAAGAAGTATGCATGGAGTCAACATCCCAAGGAAGAAAGTAGGTATGTGTTTGCGGAAAGCTGAGGAAGAACGTTGGGATGATGGAAAGTGCTGGGGGAAACCTGGAATGTTATACCTTAACCATTTTTAAAAGTCCACAAAGTAGATACATAGCATTAATTAACTAAAATGAAAGAAAATTCTCCTGGAATTGAGAAGTCAAGATGAGAAAAAGATTCCAAGTGGTCATTAAGGGAAATTAGATACTGGGGTTCTGGGACATCAATAGATGGGTATACCAAGAAAATAGACTCTGATAGTCATAGAATACAGCCCTGCAAGGCTTCAAAGGACACAAAGATTATGTGACACTTTGTATATTGATGTCTGATTCTTTACTGGGTTTTGGTTTTGCTCTTAAGGCCTCTCTTACAAGGAGCTTACAATAGATATATCCTTAACAGTTTAGTGGGTTGTTCTAGTCTGGATGTAACTAAAAACCAAATGGATAATAGCCAACTCTTTTTTAGTATTTTATATTGCCAACCTATGTTTTCATGCTTTGCAAATGACATTTCCACAAATGTGGAACTAGAAGCCAC